>NC_048310.1:28021524-28307383 GCF_013100865.1 Trachemys scripta elegans | reverse complement strand
AAAGTGATTTTATTAAATACAGACAGTAGGATTTAAGTGGTTCAAAGTAGTAACAGACAGAACAAAGTAAGTCACCAAGCAAAATAAAATAAAATGCGCAAATCTATGCCTAATCAAACTGAATACAGATAATCTCACCCTCAGAGATGCTTCAGTAAGTTTTTTACTGGACACCTTCCAGGCCTGGGCACAATTCTTTCCCCTGGTACAGCTCTTGTTGCAGCTCAGGTGGTAGCTAGGGGATTCTTCATGATGGCTCCTCTCCCTCTCTGTTCTCTTCCCCCCTTTATATATCTTTTGCATAAGGCGGGAACTCTTTGTCCTCTGGGTTTCCACCCCCCCTCGCTGGAAAAGCACCAGGTTAAAGATGGATTCCAGTTCAGGTGACATGATCACGTCACTGCAAGACTTCATTACTCACTTGCCAGCACACACATATACAGGAAGACTCACAGGTAAATACAGCCATCTGCAGACAATGGGAGTCATCAAGATTCCAAACCATCATTAATGGTCCACACTTTACACAATTACAATAGGCCCTCAGAGTTACATTTTATATTTCTAGTTTTAGATACAAGAGTGGTACATTTATACAAATCAGATGATCATACTCAGTAGATTATAAGCTTTGTAATGATACCTTACAAGAGACCTTTTGCATGAGGCATATCCCAGTTATGTTACATTCACTTATTACCGTATTTTCTCTAAAACTATCTCAGTTACATTATATTGACTTATTATCAAGTTTTTATAAAACCATATAGACTGCACAACGTCACATATGATATGAAGATTAATCCTACTGAGGGTAGGAGAACAAGGTACCCAACACCCTGTCCAGAAAAGAGGGGACAGAGGTGAAGCTTACGCAACAAACTCACAAGAGGAGGTATGACAGTCAAGGTTCAGTCACCCCAATGGGAGAACAGGGTGGTCTGAATCCCAAAAATAAACAATTGAATCAACCAATTGTAGACAATGTTATGGTGTATAAAAATATGCCAAATAAGATCTTTTATGAAAGCTTGTAATGCCCTGAACTTGATGGTCATTAAGAGAGATGTATATAGGTTATGGTTATGAATGAACGCATATATATAGGTGTAGAAAATTGTAACTGTAGTGCAACTGCAGCATCACCTCACAGCAGCGTGGTGAGTCAATTAGGCAGGGAAGGCACCTCCCAGGCCAGGTGTTTACACAAAACTAGCTCCAAGAACTTACCATTGTCCAGCCAGGTAGAGACAATGGTTGACCATTAAAGGTAATGAGAAAACATTGAAACAACTTGAAACTGAAAAGAAAAACCCAGGGCTTGTCTACACTGGCATTTTACAGCAAGGCAACTTTCTCGCTCTGGGGCAGAGGGCTCTAGGGTGGGGCCAGGGGTGAGAGGTTTGGGGTGTAGGCAGCTCCAGGACTGGGGCCTGGGGAGAGGTGCCTCTCCCCACCGCAGCCCTGCACACCCCAACTTGCGCCCCACCCACCCCACTACCTCTCTCCTCTCCAGGCCCGTGGCGGCATGTCTGCACGGCCCTTGACAGCCTGATGCGTGGCTGCGCAGCTTAGGGGGAACTTAGTGCAGTGCCCCATATATGGATTCAGAGCTGAAATGGACGATATCCACAACGTCACAGAGGTGGCCTTGAAATGGCTTTTGGACCTACAACTGCATCTATAGAATGTTGCTCTGTACACGCCACACGCACACAATAGAAAACAAGAGAAGTCAAATGACCATCACATTCTACAATTTAAGCTATTTTTAAAAGGATCAAAGCACAGTATTATGGAGCAACCCTATTCCCGCTTCTTGTAACTCATTGAGCCTTCAATATCTCCCTTTCTTCATTTGAATTTTTTGTTCCATTTGAACTCCTTGAGCTATTTATTTTCTTGCCCACAAATGTAATATATTATACGCTCATCTCCTAGATACATCTGCATCACCTGACTCCCTGAACAGAGTACAGGTAACTTGGGAGCAATATTTTGTTGATCCATTCCCTTAAACACAGGAAGTTTAAATTTGAATGTGTTTTTTTCCTTTACAGTCAACCTCAGAGTGACACCAGGAACAGTCTGTGATTTTCTCATATTATCTCCAGTGCACTGGTAGGTTTCAGTTTATCCAGCACCGCTGACATGCTTTTAAATCTCAATAATAACTGCTTTTCCACATGGCACAAGAACCGAAATCAGAGCTTTGTTTACACTCAACCTACTGTTTGCAATTTCATGTCTAAGGTTAGATACTGGAGAGTTCATTTTTAATCCTTAAGTGAGCAAAACTTAGCTCACATTCCAAAGGTTATGAACTGCTATGCTTTTATTTAAGAAACACCAACAATTAACCAGTCTAGGCTATTTTAAGAAATAAACACATGATTTACCCTCACAGATTTCATGGCAGCATTTTGTATAAACTTAGTGTGAGAATTACTGAAGCCCAACCCTTCCTCACCTAACACAGTGTTGTTGTTAATTATTTGTATTACTGTAGGGCACAGAGACTGCACAAGTGAGATCAGGAACACATTGTGCGAGACGCTGTATAGATACATACCAAAAAACATTAAGTGGAGAGGACCACACAATTGAATCTGTACAGATTGTAACAGGGTGCTTGGAGGGCCTAGTGGTTGGTTCGCCTGACTTCTGGCCCCTTGTTTTCCTGGTCAAGGTGCCTCAGTCTTTCAGGCAGTGGGGGTATATATTCAAGAATTCTGAAAGACTTCAGATATAAAGTATTTGAGCTGCTAACAATATAGCCTCATTAAAATCAGCTGCTGTTCTACAGGATTGGAAGGTTGCAAATGTTATCCCTGTATTTAAAAGAAGACACAAGGGGTGACCCGGGGAATTACAGACTAGCCAGTCTTACATCTGTACCTGACAAACTGGTTGAAATAATAATTAAAAATAGAATAATGAAGCACCTGGAAGATTATGATAAGATCTAACCAGCATGGCTTCTGCAAATAAAAAAAAAAAATCTCACTAATCTATTAGAGCTGTTTTGAATACATCAATAGAGTAATAGATAAAATAACTTGTTGACATAATTTATTTAGACTTTCAAAAGGCCTTTGATAAGGTCTCTCACATGATGCTAAGAAACTAAGCAGTCACGGGGTGAGAGGCAAAGAATTATCATGGATCAAAAATCAGCTCAGAGATAAAATAAAGAGTAGGATTAAATGGTCAATTTTTACCATGGCAAAAGGTTACCAGTAGGGTACCTCAAAGTTCCATTCCAACTCTAATGTCGTTTAATACATTTATTAGTAATTTAGAAATGGGAGTGAGTAATGAGTTAGCAAAATTTGGAGATGATACAGACTTATTTATGTTGTCCAAAACCAGAGAGGACTGTGAAGAACTTCAGAGAGACCTAACCAAAATAGGTCACTGGGAATATGGTGGCAAATGAAGTTAAATGTTGATATATAAACATGAATGATATGGAAGGGGAAAAATTAAAGTAGTCATACTCCTTACAAAACTCTAGATTAACTGTATTATAATACCATAATATAAATCAATGCTCTGCCCTCGTTTTGAGTACTGTGTTATGTACTCCCCACCCCCACCATCTCAGAAAGAATACCGCAGAATCAGATGAAGAAGGGCAATAAGAATTATTAGAACTAAGGGAAAAAAATCTATCATCTGAAAATTAAAAAGATCAGGATTGTTTACCAAACAACAGTGATCCTGATTCAAGAATTTAAAGTAAGAAGGGTATAACAGAAGGCAGATAAGGAGTTTTGGCCTTCTTTCTCACAACACAAGAACAAGGGAACATTCAATTAAATTAAAAGATGGCAAATACAAAATTGATAAAAGGAAACACTTTATCACATGGTATGTAATTAGACTCTGGGACTCATTGTCTTAGGAAGTAGTTAAGACTTCATAGTACATTCTTAGCAAGTTTCAAAAACAGATTGGATATTATTGTGGATAACAAGAATACCCAGAGTTATAGTTCCAAACATTTTGGAAGGGATATTAAATCTCAAACTTCAGGCTTAAATCATTCTGTTATTATTAAAAGATTAGGATGTGGCCTAATGATTATGGCAGATTATTCCACATCTGACTACTGCAAGATTCTTATTGCTTTTTCTGAAATATCTGTCAGAAACAGGATAATGAACTACTTGGACCTCAGATCTGAACCAGTGTGGTAATTCCTATGTTCCTAAAAGACAAGCTATGACCCAAATATTTTACAATCTAAAACAGACAACACAAAGAGTGGGATAACAGAGGCACAAAGAGGTGAAGTGACAAAGGTCATACTTAAGATCAGTTGCAGAGCTAGGAACAGAACCCACTCTCATAACTCTTAATCCATTGCCTTATCCACTACACCATACACCCTCTCATGGAAGGGGACTCTGTTTAAGTACACAATTTAATGTCCAACTTGAAACTGCTCAGCACCATGTAGGACCAAACCCCAAACCACCACCCTTCCCAAAAACAAGCACACACACACACACCCCTCAAGAAATTATTAAAGCACTACATCCTGTGGTTAGAGTGTAACTGATTCCCAAATGAACTTCTTGGTAATCCAATCTTTCCATTCTGGGCACACATATGAGGTCTAACAACCTCAGAAGCCACCACACCAGATGGAGCAGGAATGGTCCATGTGGTTAAAGCAAAGGACTCAAGAGAGCTATGTTCTAATTCCTGCCAGTGCCACAGACTTCAAGTGTGGCCTTGGGCATGTCCCAGCTTCATTGTCCCTTTCCCCCAGCTGTAAAATGGAGATAACACCACTTTTTCCATAATGGTGTTGATAAGCGAGCTTAATATTCATAAGATACTTCTGAGGGGTATAGAAGTTCAAATAATTATCTGTTATACACAGATAATTTAGATTGTTCTTAACACAACAGTAAACATCATTTTTGGCATTTCCATAATTCCATTGGACTGTATTTCAATTTCTCTTACTTTGGCTCATGCAAATTATCCCTTGGGAAAATTCATGAAAAAACAATTCTGGCCTTTAAAATACCATGTGAAATAACAATTAAAACATTCTACACATAGGCTGTTGACTGATATTCTGCTATCCCTACTGTGCATGCAGCTCTCCTGTTGACATCAAGAGCTGAGGAGTTTACGTATGGAACAGCAGTATGTCAGAGCCTACATCAAAAATGCTATTACAGGACATCCAAGTTCTTTCACTTGGGGTTTGTTACGTAGTGCTTCGGAAAATTAAGTTTGGTTTTGCAACAGCAAAGCAAATCAGTACAACTTAATAGGACATGTAGGTAGCTTGAGGTGAGGGATACAATTAGGACTTTCCTTCCAACCTTATGATAAGGGAGCCACAACTTCTCTAGATACCAGGCCCACCAATGGGGGCGGGCAGGCGGGAGCGCAAAGGGGGCAACTGCCCAGAGGCCCAAGTGATTTAAAAGGGCGCAGGGGCATCCGGCCGCCACCAACAGTGCAGCAGGGCTAAGGCAGGCTTCCTGTCCGCCCTCGCTCCATACCGCTCCCAAAAGCGGCCGGCACGTCCCTGCGGCCCCAGGGAGGAGGTCTCCGCGCGCTGCCCCCAACCCAAGCGCCGACTTTACTGCTCCCATTGGTCGCTTTCAGGAGCCACCAGAGGTAAGCGCTGACCCCCTGGCCCCCTCCTGCACCCCAACCCCCTGCCCCAGCCTAGAGCCCACACCTTAACTCCCTCCCAGTGCCCACACGCCTCACCCCCTCTCGCACCCCTCACCCCCTCCCAGCGCCCACACCTCCTCCCACACCTGCAACCCGCATCCCTCCCAGGAGGGGGGGGGTGGAGTGAGCAGGGGCGGGGCCTCAGAGAAGGGGCGGGACAGGGCATGGTCTCAGGGATAGGGCAGGAGGTGGGGCAAGGTTTTGTCTTTGGGTTTGTGCAATTAGACAGTTGGCAACCCCACTGGGCAGGCAAATGGAAGCCCTGGCCGTGCCGGAAGAGCGCACCCAGCAACACAGCCAGTGCAGGCGC
Organism: Trachemys scripta elegans; assembly: GCF_013100865.1. NCBI lineage: Eukaryota > Metazoa > Chordata > Testudines > Emydidae > Trachemys > Trachemys scripta. Next base: position 28,301,364 of record NC_048310.1, on the reverse strand, counting down.
AGCACCGCCCAAATGTCAGGCAGACAACATCCGTGCGGGCATGGCTTGTGCGTGCGGGGGGCCCATTGACTGTTCTGCCCTGGGGCCCGGAATTGCTGTCAGCAGGCCTGCTAGGTACAATTCTGGCCACCACATGAATCATCATCAATAATTCATCCTTTTATATTGCTCAAATTTACACTAAAAGCAGCCTTCTAATGAAGTGAGAGACAGTTTCATTTGTATGGACATTCAATTAAAGAAGTATTCAAACAGTGGTGAATGCATGTTGATTCAGTGATAAGGTGGGAAATGAAGCTTGTGTGATGTGAACTTTTTAATTTAACAGGAATATAAAGAGGAAACCCTTGTCACCTCCCCATCAGTTGCTTTTCTCCAGAGAATCTGTCTACCAGTTCCTCAGGCCTCGTTTGTCCTGTGAGACCAGATACTGTTCAAAAAGCTGCTGAACAAAGACCAGCAACAAGGACCAACCTCCCTCCCACCTCCCTGAGAAAACTCCAGTATTATGGATTTGCCAAGCATGCAGTCAGGGTAGTTCTGCAATTCCCTATTTTAATTCAGAACAAAAATAGTTACTCAATGGCTCAGACAGAGGCGACCGCTCTGCCAAAGAAAGGAAAAGAAAAGGTAATTTAAATGAGGAGAGATGATGGGAAAGGGATGGGGGGAAAAAACAGTCAGAGATCAGCAGAGTCAAATGAATAGTCTCTGCATACAGCCTTGAAAACAAGCTAGAGTCTGATGGATATACGCAGCGCAGAAAGGGGAGTGAACAGAGGGAACTACTGAATGGGGAATAACTTGTCCTCAGTTTGTGAAAGCTGGGGCAGTGAATGAGGATAATCCACAGTCTGGGATGCAGAATCAGAATTAGGTCACCTTTCTACACTGAGTGGTCTCCGTGATTCTGGGAGTAGCTCTCTTCCCTTTGAATGGGAACTAAATCAGTGCCTTAGAGCAGAGGCACTGTGCTGCTGTAGGTGGTGACTTTCACATGGCACAAAAAGCTGAGACTTCACCTGACCACTTGTGCTTATTAAAAAACCCACATTACTTTTCACAAAGAATAAGGACACGAGGCCAGAATCCTGGACAAATTCCACCCCCAGAAAATTATAATATTCCATTTCTATAACACCGGTCTCCATCCAGGGATCCCAAAGGTCAGTGAATAAAGACTCATAAGACTCCTTTGACACAAGGAGAATTACTGTCCCCGTTTTTTAGATAAGGAAACATGAGCACAAAGAGGCTGATTTGCCTTAAGTCACACCAGGAACCGAATTTAAATCTCCTGACTGCCAGGTTTACGCTTTAACCTCTACACAATGCTTCCTCTCTTTTGCCTACCAGAGGTGAAAGTAAGCCGGTACGATCCGGTACGGTGTACCAGCAAGAGCCAAAAAAAGAACAGGAGTACTTGTGGCACCTTAGAGACTAACAAATTTATTAGAGCATAAGCTTTCGTGGACTACAGCCCACTTCTTCGGATGCATACAGAGCCAGTATGCCATGCCGGACCGGCTTCCCCAGGCTGGCGATTTAAAGGGCCCAGAGCTCCCTGCAGCAGTCGGAGCCCCAGGCCTTTTAAATTGCCACCGAAGCCTGGCTGCCAAAGCCCTGGGGTAGCGGCGGCAGGGCTCCGGTAGTGATTTAAAGGGCCTGGGGCTCCGTTGTGATAGCAGCAGTTGGAGGCCTGGGCCCTTTAAATCGCCCCTGAGTCCCGGGGCTCCCAGCCGCCTCTGCAGCTGGTAGCTCCGGGGGTGATTTAAAGGCCCCGGGGCTCCCACCCGCAGCCGGAGCCCCTGGGTCTTTAAATCTTGATTTAAAGGACCCGGGTATTTAAAGCCCCCCCTCCTCTTCCAGTTGAGCCCCCGCCCCCTACTCAGGACTCCGGCGTACCTATAAATTCACCCCTGCTGCCTACCTGAAATTATACTTGCAATTCCAAGTAGAGCGTGTTTTTCACTTCCAGCCCTAAACTGCAGTATGATGGTATGACCTGTTAAATTGTCCATGTGTTGCATCCTAGAAGTATCTGCATTTCAGTGGGTGGGTGAGATAGAGATCCCTGTTTAGTTTGTAAAATTTCTTTGGGATTCTTTGAGCTAAACAGTGCTATTCATCTCAGGGATTCTCAGGACAAATCTTTTGGTGGCCTCAGAGTGTGGCCATCAACTCTTGTTGGTGGACGCTCTTACAATACTTAATAAACTTTAGGAAAAACAAATAAATGTGCACATAAACACGTCCAAATCATTCTAATTTATTTATTGCTAGCTAGTAAGTCAGTTATTAAAAGTGATATTACCAAACATACAAGTATCACTTTTCACAGCAGACTTACTCACCCCTGGCAAGCCTGGAGACAAATTAAGCCCTGGATTGGGGAAGGGGGGGCGAAGAGGGGGAAGGCAGCGGGGGCCGAGACGGAGGCAAAGGGAGGCAGCAGGGGCCAGAGCCCGAAGCCCTGCAGCTGGGGAACAGGGCCTGGACCATGAAGCTGCACGGCCAGGGCCTGGAGCCTGCCACCGCTGGAGCTGGAGCCCAACCCCCAACGGCCCCAGGGCTGGAGCCCAAGCCTGGGTCTCAACACTCCTGGGAAGGTGGGGAACTCACCAACTGCCCGCTCCTCAAGCGTTGTGCCTCAGGTGTCTCCAGAGGGGGGGCAGGGCCCTCCCTGCTGGTGGCCCCACCAACCAACACCAAGGCAGTGCATCCAGAAGCAACAGGGAAGGGGGGGGGCACACTTTGCCCCTCACCCTCCACCACAGCCCATGAGGTTGTGGCTACAAGAAAAGCCCCTGGTGGTTGCATGCAGCCACAGTGGCCGCATTTGAGAAATGCTGGTCTACCTCATGCTTTCATTTAAGTTAATGGAAGTTTTCCCCACAAACAAAGTGGAAGTTATCAACAGTTTTTAACATGATTTCAAAACTTACAGCATTTATTTTGCATATAGCTTCCCTAGGTAAGCATCAAGTTACAAGAATTTTACATTTACTTCACAGCCTAGCATGAGATGTCATGGATAGTTCCATCAAATTGAAATTTCATTTGTTTTGAAGTCTCTCTCTCTCTCTCTCTCACACACACACACACACACACAAATGTAAAATAGGAAAATGCAATATTCAAATTGATGGTGTCTCTTCAATGTTTTCCTCGTCTTAAGTTAGACAATTTAACCATAACCTATGACAAAGTTAAATTAGGAAATTCAGCAGTACCCATAAGAAAAGTGATGACTCAAAGGCAAACATTTACAATTCAAGCAGAAACCACTGTATTCAGTATGACAAATCCTATGCTCATAGGTGTATCAGACAATCCTGCTTCCACCAGAAGCCAAATACCCAGTGCTCTAGAGGAAGGACAAAAGTATCCATAAGCAATCCTCAATTACCTAACTCATTACACCAAACAGGTAAAAACTACCTTCTTAACTATACATACTAAAGAAAACTGAAAACACTTAAAAGAACTTAATGTCTCAGGAGTTTGGTAATGGGACACTCAGCCTTTTATTTCTTGAACACCATTTTAAAACCAGCCTAGCATAAAGCAGATCAGAAAATGGGAGGGGGGGGGGGAACCCATAAACAACTAGGGACATTTTCATTTCCATTGTTTGTTTATTTTGTCACCAATTTCTGACCAGCTCTTCAAGTGACTGAAAGTGGGTAACCATTTGCTATACGTACATAGACACAAATGCTGCTATTACCTCATGAAGGTTTGTTTAAGAATCCACTTAAGCATATTGAGGCACAAGAACCATTTGAAAAAATAAATGGAAATTAAATCCAACTAGACTTTCAAAACCTGCTTTATTAGACATAAAAATTACAAAGAACTCAATGCTTTTAAAAGTAGGTGTTAATTTTAAAGCAAAACACTAAAATGTCTGAATGTGCTCAATGACAACCAAAGATTGATATTTTCTTTCACACAAGACTGTCAGATGGAGATGGAAGCCAAAAACAAGTTGCAGGAAATCTGAAAGAATTACTCTACTAAAAACAATGCAATATTACAGAAACCAGTAGAGTAAAATTGGTGTGTTGAAGAGAAAAACTCCCTGTATTACATCAGCACAAGATAGTAAATGCAAAGGAAGCTATTTGAAGTAAAAACTTAATTTTTATACAACCAATAATGGTACCATGTTTTTATATATATATATATATATATATATATATATATGAGAGAGAGAGATCCCGGTATTGTTTTTTATATATATATATATAAACTAGAATCAAACTGGGATCTCCACTCTAAAAATAGATATATGCAACCCTACTTACTAGAGAGCATGATAGTAAAAGCTGTGTTGCAACCTTCTAATCTCCAAGCACAAAAGATAAAGATAGATTTCCACACAGATATTTGCATGTATTGTGGACACTAGATAGTGATGACACACTACAGTTGTCATGGTTAAAAGTTAATCATGATGTATCATGATGAATACAAATCAACATGTTTAATGATCCAGACCAAATACAGAATTACTAAAGATTTAGAGATATAACCTTTATAGTAGCAAATATTATAGTTAAGGGAGCAAATCAACTTTCATCTTAATTTTTGTTTGCTCATATGTTTGGGGGTGGGGGGTGTTGTGTTTTTTGTTTAAGAAAACCCCCTCTCCTTGTGTGTTGGTGTTTCCATGCTTAATCTCAGCCCAGATGGAAATATTTTTGAAAATATGAGAAATCTGTTCTCTTTCAGTGAGGTGAGCAGAAAACAATAATACAAATGATATATCATTTATTATTAAATAAAATATATACACAAACTTTTTTAAAAAAAGGCATTTTCGCTCACAGCTATAAACACCTGTAGATAACTTTATAACTCCAGTCTCTGCATGTGGTTTGTGCCATGAGGAATGGACATTTAGGCTCTGATCTAGCAACTGTTACTACTGAACCCCTCCAGAGTCCCACTGACTTCAACAGGGCTCCTCGTAGTATAGGTAACATCTAACCTCACACTATCCAATGCAAGTTCCAGGTCTTAGGTTCTGATCCTCCTAGCTTTATGCAGAACCTTGCTCCATGACCAGGAGCGGTGCCAGGGTTTTTGGCGCCCTAGGCGGGGGTCCTTCTGTGCTGCCAGTCATTGTCATCAATTCTGTGGCGGGGGGGGGGGGGTCCTTCTGCGATCCCGTTCTTTGGGGCAGTTCGGCGGCGGGTCCCGGAGTGAGTGAAGGACTGGCCACAGAATTGCCACCAAAGACCCGGAGCGCGGAAGGACCCCCTGCCGCCGAATTGCTGCCAAGGGCGGCAAAATGCTGTCCCCCCAAATCCTGGTGCCCTAGGCGACCGCTAGGTTGCCTAAATGCAAGCACCAGCCCTGTCTGTGACCAGCCCCACTGCAAACAATGGAACTATTTCCCATTTTACCTTTTCATTATCACTCTGTGTGGGCTTCTGGGTCTTGAAGTAGGCCTGATCTACCATAGTACAAACTGAAAGAACTTCTGCAATTATCTTTGATACAAGTACAGTGAGGCTGGAGAGGATTCAGTAGAAGCCACATTAAAGAAAACAGAGTGCATGGAAATCTTTTTGAGTCCAGAATAACTTCACTGTTTGAGGCTGGTAAATCCAGAATAAAAGAACAGCACTACTCTGGGAGGAACTACTGCAAAATGCTAGGTATGAAATTCGCTGATACAAACGGATGTTTGTTTCTGCACCACAACCCATGACAAGCCACAGCCCCAGTTCCTGTTCAGAGCTCAGATACACTCATAAACGACTCCCACTATGAGCTACGTTACAAGTACAAAAGAGTAGCAGTATCAATACCACGACATCTCACATGCTACAGAAAATAGAGTAATGGCCCTTCCCAGATATTTCTATTTCATGCACCACTCAAGTTGTATACATTTGCATAGATATTTTCATATGCTAAAAGATGTAGCAGTGTTGTGTCACACCAACATATCTTGCAAATCAGTTGACTTCTCTGTGATGAAAGGAAAGAGCCTACACAAATACATTAACATTGTTCACAAGGTCAGTGCTGGAGACTCAAATGATTTTTATAGTGCGTCTTGCAATATGTGGCAGTTTTCTTACAGGACAAGCTCCTGGAGTGATTATTTAAAGATGAAATTTTTACTTTAAAGGAAAAGGTAAGTTTCTAGTTCTCAGAGCAGTGGAGAAAACCTTGAATGGGGTCAAGTGTTCCCTAAAGGCTCAAAAAATCAGAAGGTAAATAAGTACCAACATTATTTTTTTCTAAAATCTCATGGATTTTAAGACAATCTCATGATTTTGGGGTCTTGGCTCATGATTTTTTCAACACAGTAATTCAACTCTCTCTTCTCCCAGGTCACTGCTCTGTAAAAAGTTTCCCCCATTATAAAAAAAACATATACATAACCAATACTAAATTACTCTTGCCTAATTTTCTGCCCTGAAATCTGCAAGGCTATATTTTCACAGTGCAGGGACTCTGCAGTAGCTACTCATCTATACAAAACTATGGGAGCACAATGAAATACCCCTGGCACCTTGGAAAAACATGACCTCAAAAATGTAATCTGGTTCCAAAAATTTAGTTTTACATACAGGGGACTGGCATGATCTCAAGCTAGAAGGACATACAAGAGCAATATGTTAGATGCACAAAGAAACTGGTCCAAGATATCCAGATGTTAGAGTTATTTTTTAAGAATGTTACTGGAAAGAGAACATAGAAACTCATTCAGGCGTTAACCTATCCAATTATTGTGTCAATATTACTATTTCCGTAATTGTCTAATTGTTCTGCTGTTCTAAGCTCATTTGGTTGGGGTTAGATATTAGTTAATAACCAGTTTATAAAATGGTTTGGCCAGCCTGTGTGGATGGAGACCAAACTAGGTTAATCCCATACTCAAAAACAGTATTTAGGGCTAGTCTGAGAAACCAGTTTGGCTGCAACCACATTTGAACTCTGTCTGAACATAGTTTGTAAACGCTCCTCGCAAGTGAAAACAAGGCCAGTGTAAATCAATCCACAAATGTGTTTTAAATCTACCAAGAGCTTTGCAACACTAGCATGAAGAAACACAGGATTTCCCCAACCATCCTTTTTAGTACAGTAGAACCTCAGAGTTACTATCACCAGAGTTACAAATTGACCAGTCAACCACACACCTCATTTGGAAACGGAAGTACACAATCAAGCAGCAGCAGGGACACGCACACACACACACAAAAAAGGCAAATACAGTACAGTACTGTGTTAAATATAAACTACTAAAAAATAAAGGGAAAACAGCATTTTACTTCTACATACTAAAGTTTCAAATCTATATTAAGTCAATGTTCAGTTGTAAACTTTTGAAAGAACAACCATAATATTTTGTTCAGAGTTATGAACAATTCCCATTCCTGAGGTGTTCGTAACTCTGAGGTTCTACTGTACATTATCTGTGAATTCCAGTGTAAGTCAATTTACATACCACCACAGAAACTGTCTCACCGGTCATCGTCATACCAGAATCATCCAGCTAATCCCCTCAGTCAGTTCTGTTGGAGGTATCTACCCATACTACCATGGGGCGTTCTAAAAACCTGAGTGAGTTCTGAATACATACATAATTTAACAGTGTGTAAGCTCTCTGGGGAATGGACCTTTTGTCTGTCCAGCACTATGCACATCTGTGGGACTATAAATAAAAATATTCCATTGAATCTCATTTTGATTTTTCAGATAATTGCATTGTTTTCCACTTCCCTTAGAAGTTTACTTGGTGCAAACACCACTTCAAGTTAAATATATATATATATATTTATTTTAAATCACAATCTCAGAGTAACTCCTAAATTTAATTATTTTCCAAAATGTAGAAATCTCAACTGCATGCAGGCAAAGAACATTGAAAGTGAATGTTACATCCAAACAATGCATTTCATTAACCTGCATCACAATATGAACCAACACATTTGTCACTGCAGTGGGACAAAGATGGAGTTTTTTTTGTTTGTATTATCCTTAGGGGTTGGTTTGGTTGTTGGTTTTTTTTTTGGTTTGTTTTGTTTTTTTGCAGCTGTTACTGTGAAAATGCTAAGCAGAGCGCAGTCTAAAAATAAAAAATAAAAATGACTAAATCTGAAACAGGATGCTCATCAGGAACTTGTAAAAAAAGTACAGATCATTTTAAAAAGGCTACACTGAAATATGTTTTACATTTAGTTTCCTGCTGCACAGGCAGAGTTAAACACACAAATCCTTTTATCTGTGAAAAGAACTGGAATTTTGCTGACAATTCTGTTGATGATACTTGAGCCAGAATACAATCCAATTCACTTTCACTTGCTCAGAGTAAACCAAACTTTGCACCCTCGATAATCTGTATGTTATTCTCTGATAACCAGAAACTTCTACGCTCAAACTCTGTTCACTATTTTTTTCTTTATCATCATCTTAATAAAATTTTTAAATCTGTTCTTATCAGTTTAATTTCTGCAGTGCCAGCAGACATAAAACCTTACTTTCGTCACTAAAACATGCAGGTGTGGCTCTGCATACAAAACCGGAGTAAAAAAGGTGTCATTTTACATAGTCACTTCTCACAACAAAGCCACATTTATGCTTCTAGACTATTCCAAAGAGAACCAGTTCTGCCCTTTCATACATATGCACGACTCCTGTTGACTTCAGTGAGACTGAGGCCATGTCGACAACTAGCGAGCTTACAGCAGCACAGCTGTACTGATGCGCCGCTGTAAGATAGAGGGGCTACCCAAGCAATGTCAGAAGGAGAGAGCTCTCCCGTCGACATAATAAAGCCACTGCCATGAGCGGCAGTAGCTATTTCACAGTGGCGCTTCTGTCTGTGTAACTTATGTCACTCAGGGGGGTGGTTTTTTCACACTCCTGAGAGACACAATTTATACGGACAAAAGTGGTAGCGTAGACATGGCCTGACATCAGATGTATAAAAGAGCAAACTTGGGCCCCAAGAGGCCAAACTTAAACAAGTTCGTGAACATCTGAAATTACTTTTAGATCTTGCTGATTTCTGGGGAAAAACTGAATTTCTTCACATCTAGGTTCCACTTTCAGAGAGGAAGAGACACTGTGCTCAGAAATAGCCTCAATTCAGCCATCAGTGGGGGTAGCTGTACCAGTGCTGATCCCAAGATATAGAGCTAAGCATTTACATAGATTCAAGTAAAAAGTACCTGAATCAATCCATGTGATTTTCCTCTTTTAAAGCTGTTTTAAAGAAGAGCTTTCACACTGGAACAAAATTTTCAAATCTATCAAAATTAAACAAATATATGCACCTGTCACATGTTTTTCAACATTTCTCTTTGCATATTTGCTAAATATTAAAGCGGTTGGTATAAACAAACCTTTATTGCTAAGAGATCATTGCTCCTATCTGACCATGCAGTGAAATTTCACTCACTTTCATGGCAATAGACTGAAGCCATTATAAAATAAGGCTAAAGTGCAAAACCAGGCAGGCATTTTATTAGGCTAGAAACAATCTTGTAAACCAAATCCCAGATCCAAACTCTCCCTCAACCTGAGGAAATTCAGGCTGGATCCGTGTTTTGCTGTTAGGACACATTTCTTATTAAACCCCATCTAACTTCAACTGCAGCAATGGATGGTGGGAGAGAGAGAGAGAGAGACACACACACACACACACAACCCGCCAACTATTCTCTCTGTATAAATGTTTTTCTCTTCTCACTGCCTCTAACTCAAGTTTGCTTCAGCATGAAAGTCCTCCTTTAGGGCCTGATCCTGTGAGCTGTTAGCTCACTCTGTACAAGGTGCTAAGTGCCCTCCACTCCAATTGACTGCAGAAGGAGTTAACTATGTTTGGCGCCTTGCATGAAGCATTCAACATCTTGAAGAATCAGGACCATAAGGCCTCACCAGAGCCAACTAAAGTCAATGGAAAGGCTCTCATTGTCTTCAGTGGGCTTTGGATCCAGCCCTCCGACTTCTGCATACCTGTATCCACTATCCAGTCTTTTGTGGTTTACTTTGCCATTGTATTGGAATTATTTTTTTCTTCATCATGTAGGTTATATGGATGGAAAACTGTATGTCTGAGTTAAAATGAGTCATCAGTAGGTGGGGTCTGATCATTCACCAAAGTTCTTTGAAAATAAGCCTCCAGCATCACTAAAATGAATTCCATATAAAAGCAAAACTAACGATAATTTGGACATGATAAACTCCCAGCATCCAGCAAATACAGTGCAAAGGAAGACCATGAGTTGCTAAATACCATTACAATAAACCCTTGAACTGGTTTAAAAAAAAAAAAAAAAAACAGATTAAAATCACTACCAATATAGTCATCAGTCACATGTAGCCTCCTTCCAAGTTTATCTGCCTATCTTAGGCATTTATGATAAGGCTACTCCTGATACACGTCATATACTTTAAGACTTCCCAGCTTAATCAAAGTCGCTTTTACAAAACCCTCTTTACATTACTTCTATTGCTATTAGATGCAAAGCCCTTGGCTCTGAACACCAGCCTTTTATAAAGGGAGTATTATAAACAGGAATTTATTACTTTATTAATTAAGTGTCTCAGAGAAATAAAGAGTGTTTTATGGTGCATTGGATGATTCCTTCACTCTTGGTAAATTCTTGACTGTCCCGTGGTGACTCACACACCTGCAAAAGGCTGTTGATACATGTCTGTCTCATTAGCACTTTCTGCTATTCCAATGATGCCACAACATATTGCCAAGAGACATCTGGCAGGTTTCCTGACAATACAATGTCGCTGAGGAAACGCTAACAACATGCCTCGTTTAGTCAACCGCGTTTCAGTTTATTTACACTTCCAATGAGTGGAAAAAAGTCTGACGTTTTGGTGTGCATGAAAGTGTTCTTGTTCTTATGTGGCTGCTGATTCAGTTTGCTATGCTGTTTGACCCTTTGTACTCTTTCACACACTTAAGCCCTGTTTCTGACCCCAACACACACACACTTCTTTTGGCCTGTCATTTGTCCCGAGAGACTTTTTCTGTAAAGTCTTAAGAAACTTAGGCAAGCCAGTTTAGGGGATATTTTTTCAGTAAATTTGTAATAAGTACACTGTATGGTAGATATTTCAAGCCACATCCCAGAGGGACCAGGCTTTCCACTGGCCTTCTGCATAGTAGCATGAAAAAATCCTTCTTTCACCCACCACTTTGGCTGAGGAGCAGCAGTGGAGGTACTTTAAAGCCAATTCTTCAGTCCTAGGCATGCAACAGCCCCCTGCTGTTGGTATGCTCCCACTCCAAAGGAGTGAATCTCCAGTAGATTCATGACGGAATAGATCCATCAAGGCAGATGTCCCTACACACCACCACCAAATGCCCTTAATTTCCAGGCACACCCTCTGCCAGCTCCTGCCCACTCTTCCTGCAGTAGAACCACACGAGTTTGGCTGGGTTATACAGCAGGGTAACAAGACTTGATGCCTTGACGTGTTCAATGTATCTAGATGCATAGGAAAAGATTCAATGTTGTCCTATTCAATTATTGACAAAGCCATGATCTGATTCCCTAACAGAAAGTGTTATAATCTTGCAAATTAGAAAACTCTGGCTTGTACAATTCACATCCTAACCGGCAGTTATCTACATTGCTCTTGTAACAGAAAATGATACAAGGCCCTGTATTACTTTTTAGCAAAAAGGAATACATAGATTAGTGAGAATGAATACATAGCAAGGTCAACTTCAGATGCAGCTTCAGCAACTCGTTAGTAGAAGGGTACAGAAAGCTGCTTAACTATGACCAGCAAATATACCCTATAAACCTCCAGCGTATGGAAACTTCAGTGCAATATTGATTCTTCATTGCCAGGAGTATGTTCAGTCAGGTTCACAGGAACAACTAGTTCCTATCTGTTATTTAACTGTTTCATTATAATTTTGGTGGCCTTTGTTATTTTTACCCAGAATCTGCCATTTACTCATGTAAGAAAAGAAAGTGGGCTAAATGCTACAAAGTGTGTTTGATCCTCATTTCTAGTTACAGAATAAGAATTACATTTATCCTGAAATGCCTTACAGCTACTCATAGGTACACACAGTAGTAATGAAACAGCCATCTCTTGACTCAGGGGACAGCAGCCAGTGCACGGTAGCATGAGAAGGGAAGAGTTTTTGCCATTGATCCTGAAGGAAACAGTATCTTGAATCAGGTTGCTTTTTGTTTGTTTGAAAGCACTGAAAAACCCACACACAGAAAACTATTAGGATTCCAACATAATCCAGTGATACTGCAATCCAATTGTCATAGGCTAACTATTATGGAAGAGAATGTTTGGTTTATATTAAAACTATTGAAAACAAAGGAGGTTTCTGTTTGAAGGATACCCTGCAATATAAACACACATCTTAACTCCATTACCAAGCTATGAGACAGAGCAATCCCTGTGGACAGGGCACGAACTGAGGGTTGGGAGATCCAAGTTCTAATCCTGACTTTGCCATTCATCACTGCATGTGTGTGGGCAAGTTACTTAACTTTTTATGCCGGAAATGAGATGATACTTGCCTTGGTAATCATCTACACATGAAAAGTGTTAGAAATATTATTGAACAAAACAATTATACCAATCACACATCTGTGTGTTCATCAGGCATATTAGTATATATTCAATGTGCCTATATCATCGCCCAGAGGCCCCAATCGGTGCTCTTACAACCACATACTTAGAGCCCTACCAAATTCATGGACCATTTTGGACAATTTCATGGTCATCGGATTTTGAAAATTGTAAATTTCATTATTTCAGCTATTTAAATCTGAAAATTCACAGTGTTTTAATTTTAGGGATCCTGACCCATAGAGGAATTCTGTGTGGGGGCAGGGGTTTGCAAAGTTATTGTGTGTGTGTGGGGGGGGGGTTGCGGTACTGCTACCCTTACTTCTGCGCTGCTGCTGGTGGTGATGCAGCCTTCAGAGCTGGGCAGCTGGAGAATGGTGGCTGCTGGCCAGAAGCCCAGCTCTGAAGGCAGAACCGCAGTCAGTAGCAGCACAGAAGTAAGGGTGGGAATACCATACCATGCCATCCTTACTTCTGCGCTGCTGCCTGCAGAGCTGGTCCCTCAGTCAGTAGCCGCCACTCTCCGGCTGCCCAGTTCTGAAGGCAGCAGTGCAGAAGTAAGGGTGGCATGGTATGGTATTACCACCCTTACTTTTGCGCAGCTGCTGGCAGGGTGCTGCCTTCAGAGTTGGGTGCCTGGACAACAGCTGCTGCTCTCCAGCCACCCAGATCTGAAGGTAGCACAGAAGTAAGGGTGGCAATACTGTGACCCCCCTAAATTAACCTTGTGACCCCCTGAAACTCCCTTTTGGGTCAGGACCCCCAATTTGAGAAACATTGGTCTCTCCTGTGAAATCTGTGTAGTATAGGGTAAAATCACACAGAAGACCAGATTTCATGGGGGAAGACCAGATTGCACGGTCTGTGACCTGTTTTTCATGGCCGAGAATTTGGTAGGGCCCTACATATAATAAGAGAGTCTATATTCTGAAGAGCTTTCTGTCCAATTTAAGGCAATGCAACAAGTGGGCTTAGTAAGGCTAGGTCTACCCTACAAACTTATATCAGTATAACTACGTCGTTTAGGCATGTGAAAAATCCATGCCTCGGAGCGATGCAGTTATACCAACCTACCCCTGGTGCGGACACAAGCTCTCCCATTGGCATAGCAGAATCTTCACTAACGCACTACAGAGGTGCAGCTGCAGCTTTTTATGTGTAGACCTGCCCAAAAAGATAGGAGCTAGGAGAAAGGCCACAGCAATGTGTACATAGCCACAGGTTCCTAAGTTATCTGCACGGTTTGTAGTTTTGAGTCCATTTTTTTAAAGGTGTAAACAAACAAAAATATCAATCATAACAGTAATGCCTACTTGCCACATGCATCCAAGTTGGTTATCAGTTGGTTATTTTCTATAATTCTACTGTGATACATATGGTAATACTGCTATTATTTTCCATTTACGTTTCATATGTTCCAAAAACATAGGAAACATGCCCCTCTCCAAACGTTTTGGGAAGTACCTCTTTTGGAACTCTTCAATGACAGAAAAGTACAAGTTCCCACATGGAACTTTAACAGTGAACTTCCAAACTGATCAAGAAATTAACCACAATGACCCAGTAAGCATGGGGGGAAGCTCTTTTCTTTTAGCTAAAGCACCAAGAGACTGAAAATCAACTAAGAACTGCCACAAGCACCAAGCCTGATCACAAAGACTTTCACAGCATTTTATCAATCAGAAGAGAGTTTATTTTTGTACTTTATTTACCGATAAAGGCCCTGATCCTCCAATATACTCCCCAGTGATTTCAATGGGGCTCTGCATAGGCAGAGGTTTCTGTCTATACACAGGTCACTGCAGAATCAGGACTACAGTTTCATATTTTCATTTATACCTCAGGTATGTTAAACCACTTACATTTTAAATTTCAATAAAGGAAATTTACTCCTCAAATTCAACAAAACAACTGATAACACTATAGTCAACCCTAATAAAATTTCAATCAAAAAGCCACTCACCTAAATTATACGGTTCAACAGCTCAACCTTTTATGTTACATAAGAGAAAATATGCACAATATTTAAAATATCAGTTTTAGTGTACACTGCACAGACAAGTTGAAGTTGTGCCACTTTAAAAAAAAATTGAATACTTAGGATAATACTAATAAATTGTGAAGCTCACTAAGAACTTTCACTGGATTGTGACTCAAAAATTGTTTTTTTAAACAATTTAACTTTGAAGTTAAATTCCATCTGAATACAGTCCATCAGCATAAGTCATAACTTGCACTGGCAGCTGCCTGGATCTGCAAAACATTGCATAAAGGATTCTGACATTCAATAGATGAGTGCTTGTAACGTCTTTACGTCAATTCCCCACATACTTCAGAGTCAGTGTACATCAAATTGTTCACCTGGCTACTTAAAGCTCCATTCTTCGCAAGCTGACAGTTGGAAAGAAGATAAACAATATATCTGAAGATGAAGTTCAAAATACAGATATATTCCTAATAAAGTCCCCAATCACACAGAGACTTGCATGCATGCTTAGTTTGGACACATCAAGTCAATGAGACTATTCACTGAGTGCAAAGTGAAGCAGTACATAAGTCTTCACAGTATTGGATCTAAAATCTACAAAAATAACTAAACTTAATACAGATTTTTAACGCTTTCCTGAAGAAGAAGAAAAAAACATTCCTACAATATGGTTACTAAGCAATAAGATCAGTAACTTCAAGTATGATAAAGATTTAATATCTTCAGTATCACTTGTATGCACAGGAAAAGCTACAATGGTGCATTTTTAAAAGTATGTTGCTACATATCTTCCATTAAGATCCCTATTGAGTAGTTTTGAAATACTCAAAATGTTTCCTCTTTTTTCCTATTTCAAACAGTAAAATGTATGTATCAGTGAACACTAGATTTTGGGGTTTTGTGGAGGTATTACTTACAAATTACTCTGTTTCTGAAAATGTATTAAGCTGAGGATGAAAATGCACTTCCTGATTTTAATATTTTATGATCTGATTTGACTAACAGGCAAAAATATACAAGCTTATCAGCTATAATATCCTGTCAACCTACCAAATAATCATCTTGAATCTTTGCAGCTTTTCTCTCTTTTAAAAAACAAAACCTTTGTTTCTTTTATTAATATTTACTGTCCACCACTTATAATCCCTGAAAGAAACACTCAGTTTTTTAAATGAAATATACTGTAGTTCAGACGTTTAAAGAGACTTTCCTGAAGAACTTTAGTAATGACTGGGCACCTTCTCCAGGAAGGATAGGAGGATAGTAAAGCTGGTTTAGATCAATGAGAGTCCAGTCCTCATGTGACTTCAAATGGGACTACTCATTAAGGGGCAGATTCTAATATCTTAACCCATGTTAAAAAGTGTACCACACTGAAGTCCATGGAACAATTCATGAAGTAAGGTGCAATGAGTGATAGTACAGGTATCAAAATCCTGTTCTAAATAATAGTAGCAGTATTAAGCATTATGTGTGGAAGTAAAGGTGTGCTGAATCAGAACCATAAACTGGGATTTTCAGAAGAAGCTTCAAGGAATTGTACCTCTGAAAATCCTAACCACTGCATCTCTACTCATGTTCTCTCCCTTGGATCCACATCCCCATGTGGATAGAAAAATAACCCACCTTTGGAAAACCTTGCTCCATGTCAACCCAGAATGAAGCATCAGGATTGTATCAAGTGTTATGTCTCCACAATAACCAAACTATTTTCAATGCTAGTTAAGGAGAGCCAGAAAATACCCATAGCTGGTATGCAGTGCTTCTCATATACACCTCTACCCCGATATAACGCGACCCGATATAACGTGAATTTGGATATAACGCGGTAAAGCAGTGCTCCGGGGGGGGGGGGGGGGGGGGGGGGCAAGGCTGCACACACTGGTGGATCAAAACAAGTTCGACATAACATGGTTTCACCTATAACGCGGTAAGATTTTTTGGCTCCGGAGGACAGCATTTTATCAGGGTTGAGGTGTACAGGACCTTTCATTTTCAGTTTTAATTTTATTTATTTTTTCCCAGGGATTTATCAGTGTTTATTACCACCACAACAAACACAGGTAAAAATCAGTGCAAAAAACTATTAATAATTTTTCTGGATCAATATTAGGATTTATTTTGGTGGATGGAAAGATGGGGGGGAAGTATTCAGTAGATTAATGCGCTGAATTCTGTTAATCAATGTGGTTTGCAGCAGAACTAAAACAGAACTCAAAACACAATGCCGCCTCTGAGTTTAAGAAAACGATATCTCTCTAATCCCCAAATAAAACTTTTCATTTGAATAAACAGTTTAGACACAGAACTATTAGCCTATAAATATTTACATGTAATAATTGGGTCACACCATTTGTAGTGCATACACTCAAATTCATCCTTCTCTCCTGTTTTTTTTTAACTTTTGAATACTTCCTTGAGTTCTGAAACGTATTCTGATATAGATTTTCATTTTCTTCCCATTTTAGTGTGTCAAATCTTTAAATCTTTATCTGCTAACAGCTTGAAATGTGCACGTGGTGGGTGTGAGATTCATCGGTACATTCAGATGCACACGCACTTCAGAGTTTGCGTGCCTGTTTGTTCATTATGTGTATCTTCTAGACTAATACATAGCCTTACTTCAACAGGCAGCTTTGCATATACACACACAGCCTAATGTATTATCGTAATACATAAATCTAGGGCCTTACCAAACGCAAAGTCCATTTGGGTCAATTTCACAGTCCTAGAATTTTAAAAATGGTAAATTTTAGCTCTTTAAATCTGAAGTTTCACGGTGTTGTAATTGTAGGGGTCCTGACCCATAAAGGAGTGGCGGGCGGGGGGGGGGGGGTGTTGCAAGGTTATTATAGGGGAGATTGCGGTACTGCTACCCTTACTTCTGAGCTGCTGCTGGTGGCGCTGCCTTCAGAGCTGGGCAGCTGGAGAGTGGCAGCTGCTGGCCAGGATCCCAGCTCTGAAGGCATAGCCGCTACCAGCAGCAGCACAGAAGTAAGGGTGGCATGGTATGGTATTGCCACCCATACTTTTGCGCTGCTGCCTGCAGAGCTGGGCCTTCAATCAGCAGCCACCGCTCTTTGGCCACCCAGCTCTGAAGGCAGTGCAGAAGTAAGGGCGGCAATACTGTAATCCCCCTAAAATAACCTTGTGACCCTCTGCAACTCCCTTTAGGGTCAGGACCCCCCAATTTGAGAAACTGGTATCCCCAGTGAAATCTATATAGCATAGGGTAAAAGCACACAAGAGACCAGATTTCATTGGGGGCGGGGGGAGGGAGGGTTAACAGGTTTCACGGTCTGTGACGCGTTTTTCATGGTCATGAATTTGGTAGGGCCCTACATTATCTCATGCAATGTACTGTAATTTCCTAATAAAACAAGTTTTTTGTATATATTTCAACGATACAAAAGTGAAGTGAAAAACTAATAATACTTTTTGTAAAACCCAGGATTTTTTTTTTAATTGTTTAATCTGCAAACGCAAAGGCTTACTTCTATACCCCCGTCACTCTTTAATCAGTCTACATGCTTGTGCAGCACAGACAGCCCTTGATATTCTGAAAAGCAAATGACAACAAAAGAAACCTGTGTCTCCATTATTGATTTATTTATAATTTCATATCCCTGCCCAGTGGCAGGTACCTGAGCACCTATAATCAATAAAACAATCTTTTTAAAAATAAAATCAGAGTAAAAATACAAGCATTTACATCTAAAAGCTCCACAATAGACTTTCAACATAAAAGTTCCCTAGGTGCTTAGTGAAGTCTGACATGCATTATATAGATATACATGTTATATACATATATGTTATATTATATAAATCCAAAACACCAAGCGAGCAAACAAACAACAAAAACACATTCCCAACTACAAAAGGGACTGACTGGCTTTCTAAAAGAAATGTTGCAGCTCAGCCAGAAGTATGCAACTGACAAAGGAATAACGGAGTGAAATGCCATGGCCTGTGTTATATAGGTCAGACCAGATGATCATAATAGTCCTATCTATTATATTATTCCTCAATCAAAGATGTAACTCAAGAAATAAATCTGTAGCCAGGCAGAGTGGGAGGCCCCAGGATTTTCTGTAATTCCCAAAGATATAGTATCTTTTTTGATGAACGTACGACTCCCAGTCACACAAACATATGTATTAAGTGGAGACACTGCTGTCTGTTTTCTATTTAGGCTAGCATCTAAACTAATTATCTCCAAATTATCACCTGCTCTTTCACTTAGCACAAGCCATGTGGGTGTCGATATGCCCATAATTCAGTCCCTAAGTATCTTTCTTGTTTTCTTTTAATCCCATTGTCGTTAGCTTCACTAGAAACTAGGGCTCTCAAGCGATTAAACAAATTAATCATGTGATTAATCTGCTATTAAACAATAATAGAATACCATTTATTTAAATATTTTTGGATGTTTTCCACATTTTTAAATATAATTGATTTCAATTATAACACAGAATACAAAGTGTATAATGCTCACTATTTTTTTATTACAAATATTTGCATTGTAAAAAAGAAACAGTATTTCAATTCACTTAATACAAGTATTGTAGTGCAACTTCTTTATCATGAAAGTTGAACTTACAAATGTAGAATTATGTACAAATAACTGCGTTCAAAAATAAAACAATGTAAAACGTTAGAGCCTGCAAGTCCACTCAGTCCTACTTTCTGTGCAGCCAATCGCTCAGACAAACAAGTTTGTTTACATTTGCAGTAGACAATGCTGCCTGCCTCTTATTTACAATGTCACCTGAAAGTGAGAACAGGCGTTCACATGGCACTGTTTTAACTGGCGTTGGAAGATATTTATGTGCCATATGCGCTAAAGATTCATATGTCTCGTCATGCTTCAACCGCCATTCCAGAGGACATGCTGGTGATCGGTTTTGCTCGATGACGATCCAAAGCAGTGCAGACCGAGGCATGTTCATTTTCATCATCTGAGTCAGATGCCACCAGCAAAAGGTTGATTTTCTTTTTTGGTGGTTAGTTTTCATAGTTTCCACATTGGAGTGTTGCTCTTTTAAGACTTCTGAAAGGATGCTCAACAGGGAGAGTAGCAACATACGGACCCTGGACTTCAGAAAAGCAGACTTAGACTCCCTTAGGGAACTGATGGGCAGGATCCCCTGAGAGGCTAATATGAGGGGGCAAGGAGTCCAGGAGAGCTGGCTGTATTTTAAAGAAGCCTTATTGAGAGCGCAGGAACAAACCATCCTGATGTGCAGAAAGAATAGCAGATATGGGAGGCGACGAGCTTGGCTTAACAGTGAAATCTTCGGTGAGCTTAAACTCAAAAAGGAAGTTGACAAGAAGTGGAAATTTGGACAGATGACTAGGAAGGAGTATAAAAATATGGCTAGAGCAGACAGGGGTATAATCAGGAAGGCCAAAGCACAATTGGAGCTAGCAAGGGATGTAAAGGGTAACAAGAATGGTTTCTACAGGTATGTTAGCAATAAGGAGGAGGACAGGGAAAGTGTGGGCCCCTTACTGAATGCGGGAGGCAACATAGTGACAGAAGATGTGGAAAAAGCTGAAGTACTCAATGCTTTTTTTTGCCTCAGTCTTCACAGACTAGGTCAGCTCCCAGACTGCTGCATTGGGCAACACAGTCCATGAGTCCAGATCTAATGCATCCAAGGGTGCTGAGGGAGTTGGCTGGTGTGATTGCAGAGCCATTGGCCATTATCTCTGAAAATTCGTGGTGATCGGGGGGGAGGTCCAGGACAATTGGAAAAAGGCAAATATAGTCCCCATATTTTAAAAAGGGAAGAAAGAGAACCCAAGGAACTACAGACCAGTCAGCCTCACTTCGATCCCTGGCAAAATCATGGAGCAGGTGCTCAAGGAATCCATTTTGAAGCACTTGGAGAAGAGGAAGGTGATCAGGAACTGTCAACATGGATTCACCAAGGGCAAATCATGCCTGACCAACCTGACTGCCTTCTATGATGAGATAACGGGCTCTGTGGATATGGGGAAAGCAGTGGATAGGATATATCTTGACTTTAGCAAAGCTTTTGATACCGTCTTCCAAAGTATTCTTGCCAGCAAGTTAAAAAAGTATGGATTGGATGAATGGACTGTAAGGTGGATAAAAAGCTGGCTAGATTGTCGGGCTTAACAGATAGTGATCAATGGCTCGATGTCTAATTGGCAGCCGGTATCAAGCAGAGTGCCCCAGGGGTCAGTCCTGGGGCCAGTTTTGTTCAACATCTTTATTAATGATCTGGATGATGGGATTAATTGCACCCTCAGCAAGTTCGCAGATGACACTAAACTGGGGGGAGAGGTAGATACGCTGAAAAGTAGGGATAGGATTCAGAGTGACCTAGACAAATTGGAGGATTGGGCCAAAAGAAATCTAACAAGGTTCAACAAGGACAAGTGCAGAGTCCTGCACTTAGGAAGGAAGAATCCCATGCACTGCTACAGGCTGAGGACTGACTGGCTAAGCAGCAATTGTGCAGAAAAGGACCTGGGGATTACAATGGATGAGAAGCTGGATATGAGTCAGCAGTATACCAAGAAGGCAAACGGCATATTGGTCTGTATTAGTAGCAGCATTGCCAGCAGATTGAGGGAAGTGATTATTCCCCTCTATTCGGCACTGGTGAGGTCACAACTGGAGTATTGCATCGTTTTGGTACCCCCATTACAGAAGGGATGTGGGGAAATGGGAGAGAGTCCAGCAGAGGGCCATGAAAATGATTAGGGTGCTAGGGCACATGACTTATGAGGAGAGGCTGAGGGAACTGGGGTTATTTAGTCTGAAGAAGAGAAGAGTGAGGGAGGAATTGATAGCAGCCTTTAACTACCTGAAAGGAGGTTCCAAAGAGGATGGAGCTAGGCTGTTCTCAGTGGTACCTGATGACAGAACAAGGAGCAATGGTCTCAAGTTGCAGTGGGGGAGGTCTAGGTTGGGTATTAGGAAACACTACTTCACTAGGAGGGTGGTGAAGCACTGGAATGGGTTACCTAGGGAGGTGGTGGAATCTCCATCCTTAGAGGTTTTTAAGGCCCAGCTTAACAAAGCCCTGGCTGGGATGATTTAGTTGGTGTTGGTCCTGCTTTGAGCAGGGGATTGGATAGATGACCTCCTGAGGTCTCTTCCAACCCTAATATTCTATGATTCTATGACACCTCATCCCTCTCAGATTTTGGAAGGCACTTCAGATTCTTAAACCTTGGGTCGAGTGCTGTAGCTATCTTTAGAAATCTCACATTGGTACCTTTTTTTGCATTTTGTCAAATCTGCAGTGAAAGTGTTCTTAAATCTCATCTGAGATTGCTATAACATGAAATATATGGCAGAATTGGTGTAAAACAGAGCAGGAGGCATACAATTCTCCCCCAAGGATTTCAAGCACAAATTTAATTAACTTTTTTTTTTAAATGAGCGTCATCAGCATGGAAGCATGTCCTCTGGAATGGTGGCCGAAACCTGAAGGGGCATACGAATGTTTAGCATATCTGGCACATAAATACCTTGCAATGCTGGCTACAAAAGTGCCATGTGAATGTCTGTTCTCACTTTCAAGTGACATTGTAAATAAGATGAAGGCAGCATTATCTCCTGCAAATGTAAACAAACTTGTTTGTCTTAGCAATTGGCTGCACAGGAAGTAGGACTGAGTGGACTGGTAGTCTCTAAAGTTTTACATTGTTTTGTTTTTGAGTGCAGTTATGTAACAAAAAAATCCTACATTTGTAAACTGCACTTTCATGACAAAGAAATTGCACTACAGTACTTGTATGAGATGAATTGAAAAATACCATTTCTTTTATAATTTTAACAGTGCAAATATTTGTAATAAGAATAATATAAAGTGAGCACTGTGCACTTTGTATTTTGTATTGTAATTGAAATCAATATATTTGAAAATGTAGAAAAACATCCAAAATATTTAATAAATGTCAATTGGTATTCTATTGTTTAACAGTGCGATTAAAACTGCTAATAATCGCAATTATTTTTTTTAAGTTAATCGAGTTGAGTTAACAGTGATTAATCAACGGCCCTACTAGGAACAATTTTAAAAATGCAATGACTGTTTTACAAGAATGCCCACGGGATCCTGATTTCTGTTATCAGTAGCCTCTGGCATCCTACATGACATACAGTGGTAACCATTAAAAGTCAACTTTAACTTACTATAACCAGACAGTCACATTCTGGACATCACTATTATTTGCTATTCTGAGTACAATGGAATATTGCAGTATCACACATGGTGATTGTTGGCCCCTGTTGACTTGAATGGCAACCATTGCAAAGTAAATAACTTCAAAACCTAAGCACTTGTGTCACCACACACACAAAGTGTAATCCATCATGGGTTTTAACAGCAGACATAATACCAATCTAATCTTTTGATTAAAGGAGATGGAAAGTGCAAATAAAAAGTTCATAAGCCAATACTCTTAAATTAGGATGCCTTAAATAAAAGGCATTTTGATTTTGGACATAATTAAAACCTTTTAGAAAGTTTCTTTTCTCTTTCTCAGTACTTGCGTTATTAAAACATAAATAAGAATATTACAATATTGTCAGTGTCTACCTATCTTCAAAAGATATTTTATTAAATAGCTGTAGGTCTTTTAAATTTGTATTTTGGTGCTGGCCTCAAGTGCATGTACCCTCTTTAGAGTTGACTTCAGTATTTTGAAATACAGAACAGGGTATTAAGACTGCTAGTCTGTGTGTGTATACACAATAAGACTTTGGTTATTTCTCTTTCTAATCAATGATCTTCAAAATGCTCGCTTGTCTTCCAGCGTCCCTGTTACAAGACAGGACACTTTTTTCCTGTAACGAATCATAATCACAAAACACTGTCTAAATGTTTTTACTATTTACGTCTGACTTGAAAACAGCAGATTCTTCCTTACTGAGCCAAATTCAAATACTGTAGTTAGTATTTACTTTAAAACAGTTCAAAACTGCTTTCAAGTGTATTTTCCAATGGTCAGCACTCCTGTTGACCAAGTCCTGGTTTCTTCAGTAGATTCTAAATTACTTCCAAAGACCATAGAGTTGTAGAGAGACTTACTTATGAAATAAGCATTAGGCTTGATAGATTCTGGAGAGATCCCTGTCTTCAGTGTTAACGATATGACATTACAAAATGTAGTACTTGATTTATTTCAAACAAATAAAAAGTACCAATAATAGAGTTTGATTGCCATGGTAACCTTTTGGAATGTTTTTATCCTGTTATTAAGCTGAAGTTGTCATATAAGTCTCCATAGTGTAAAACTTTCCCACTGAAATTAGAAGTGAATCACAGATATATGATTCTTTTGGCCTACCAATCATTGACCAATCTCTTTAGAAATGTTTGCAAGTTTTCTCTGATTTCCTAATACCCCTTTCAGTGATGTGTCAAGCCACATTATGAAGAAATATTAGAAAAAGGCATCCAAAACACTCCAGTACTGTTAAGACAACTTCCTGACTTTATGTTGTTCTGCGGTGCAAAAGACAAGGCCAGTAAGTTATGTTTTCAATCATCTGGCCTGTGTAAACAAGGAACAATCATCAGCCCCTGAGTTTACCAGATCTCCTCACATCTACAAAAGCAAGGCATTTTTATTATCAGAAGCATGTAGGCTTTTTGATTGCTATAGCTTGTAAAATGTAATTACATCCTTTCAAGAAGACTACTTTTAATGGAAAGTCATTTATGCCTTAAATGAGTCATCATTAACTAAGGCCCTGATCCTGCAAAGATTTACAAAGCTGTTTAGCTTCACACACTGCAAGCAGTTTCAATAGGACTACTCACAATACAATCAAGTTAAGCACATGTGTAAGTCTTTGTAGAAAGTAGTTTGTAGAACTACCTGCCATAGATTTCAGTATCTCCATTCAGTTAACAAACACACATTGAGCAGGACCAAAAGGTTCTATATCTTCAGTGTTTTATTAGAACTTCCTGACCCAAGTAAGATTTACCAGCTAGGCCATAACTTCCACTCTCAGATGCTAATATTGTTTGTCTGCTGCTGTCCTCTTCTACAGAGAAAGGCCCATCAATCACTTATTATGGATTGAGAATTTCTACCCTTAAGAAAATACTTAAACACACAGGACAACTTCTGCTCTCCAGTATACACATAAAACTCCCACTGACTTCAATGAAAGTTTTGCACGCATATTGGAACATATGATCTGGCTCACTCAATTTTTCTGTTCTCAATCATACTTTGCCACATATTTTTGTCACAATTGGTTTTACTATAATTTGCTACCATCAAGTGCATCAACTTCAGAAACAGGTTCTGGCAAGTCTTACATCATCTCTATTCAGCTTCCTTGGGTGCAGTTTGTCTGCTATTTGTCATACAGTGAGACATCTTGACTCACTAACTTCCATGTATGCCTGGGTTACTGTAAAGCTATAAGTTGTTTTAAAATATTTTACATGTTGGTCTTTACCACTTTTAGATCTTTAAACTGTATGAAATTCAAAGGGATTCTGACATAGGTCAGCTAAAAATCTTATTTCTAGGGCCTTGATACTACAAACACTTACACACTTGCTTAACTTTACTCCCATTGAGGGAATACTCAGCATAGTAAAATTAGGCCTGGGTGTGTTTGAAGAACCAGGGCCTAGAACTGGAAGACTTGTATTTAACATTTGGGGAACAGGATAATGGAAGAAACTAGACAAATACACACACAGCTGTCTCAAATTGAACTTGCTTTAGAGAGAAGCTGACTTTCAGTCCAACTAGCAACTGGCCCTATGACCCAAAATTAACTTCTATTCCCCAAGATGAATAAATAGAAAATATGACAGGGGGAGGGGGCCGGTAAAGAGAGGAAACACACAGCTCCACACTGAACAGACCAGAGCACCGGTTATCTCTGGGAGATGTTAAAAAAGACTCTTTCGCCTTCCCTTTCAGCGGCTCCAGCCCGACGGTGCGACAACCCCCTTTCCATGAGCTGGCCCAACCTAGGGATCAGTGGCCAGGAGCCGGCTTGCGGGACCAGCAGCGGGGCGCTGTGAAAGGACAGGGTCCAGTCCGGTCCCGTCCCCTCCCCGGTGCAGCTCACGCCCCAAGGCGCGCCAGGGGAGCGGGACAGAGGCCGGCTTGCGGGACCAGCAGCGGGGCGCTGTGAAAGGGCAGGGTCCCCCGGGGGAGCTCACGCGCCAGGGGAGCAGGGCAGGGGCCGGCTGCCCCGGGCTGAGCGGAGCCAGGCGCTTGAGGGAGGAAGCGAGTGTGGCGGGTTGCTCCGGAGCCTGCCCTTCGCTCTCCTGCCCACGAAAGCGGCAGGGCGCTGCCGCCCGGCGAGCCCGCGTCCGCCCAGCCGGCCCGCGCGGAGCGGAGCCCCTGGGCCGGGCAGCAGCGCGGCTGGGGACCCGGGAGCCCCTTCCCGCCGGCCACTCACCTGCTGCGGCGGGTCGCGCCTCCCGTCTCGCTCCGGGGAGTCTCCTGGGTGAGCCGCGGCTCCCCGGGGCGGAAAAGCGCCGCGAGCTCCCTGCCCCCTAGCGGCGCCGCCTCCAGCCAGGTGAGCGCGGCGCGGGGCGGCCCTGGGCCGGGCTGGGCGAGGGGGCTCGTTGCTCCCGGGGGCGGCCCCGGGCGGGGCACGGGGGAGGCGGGCGCCCGGTGCCGTGCGAAGAGCAGCAGGAGTCCCTGGGTGGGCGAGGGGGGCGCAGGACCCCGGGAACCTGCCCGGGGGGCTGGAGAAGAGAGAGGAACAGGTGGCGCCAGCAGGGGTGCGGGGAACGGCAAAAGCCCCAGGAGCTGGCTGGGAGCTGCTGAGGGGAGAGTGAAGACCCTGGAGCGGCCTCTTTCGAGGCATTGCTCCTGGCAACCTGGACTCGGCAGTACCCTGGGTCAGATCCCAGAGCCAGCCTGTCCAGTGCCCGGGGCCAGCACCAGATGCTTCAGCAAGTGCAAGTCACAAGCGCGCCAGAAGCCCGACATTCACAAATGGCCTGCCCGCAAGGGACGTGCCGTCCCAACAGTCTGGGTTAGAAGTTGGTTTATGGGTAGAGATTTCTCTCTCTTCCAAAACAGGCACTCGCTCTGGCTGTGCCCTGCCTGTCTCTCCCCCGCCCCCCCGGATTGCCTTGTTATCCCTGGCAGTGGCCTAGTGTTGAAGCCTGCTACATTCTTGGTCTCAGCGATGCCGTGTTGCTAGGCATTCCACGGGCTAGCTGTGCATTGTGTAAAAGAACTATTTCTTCTTCGGCTCCCTTTTAAATTTGCTGCTTTGCAGTTATACCAAATGACCTTATTCATGTGGTATGGAGCGAACAGGACACCCAATTCATCACCTCCATGCCATTCCCTTTTCTGCATACCTTTATCATAGCTTCCTTTTATTAGCTGCCTTCTAATGGCATTTGTGTAAGCTAGAGCACTTTCCTCTGAACTGATGAAAACTGAACAGCAGTTCTACACTGAAGCTTGTCTCCCCTTCAGAGGGGTCGTTGTCTCTTTTTCTGTTTCCATGTTGGGAAAAATAAATATTTCCTGTCTTTAAAAGAGAAAAATAGCTGCCTTCGGAACTAAACAATCCAAGGCCTTTTCATATGTTGTTTTTCCAGGCTTCTAATCGCTTGTTGCTCCTATTTGAATCCCCCCTGGTTCTGCTAGGTCCTTTTTGACATAGGGTTACCAGAACTGAGCACAGTGTTCCCTGGATTTATATGGGGTATTATATTTCAGCATTATTTACTATCCCATTCCTTATGCATCCAAACGCTTTGTTTTCTGTTTTAATTTGCTGCACTTCTACAAACACATAAAACTAGAAGTGCCTGGATGCTGTTTTGTGCTGCCTCCCCTCCACTCTGTTCTCCTGCTGCCCCCCAGGGCTGGACTGTATTAAACACAGGCTCCTTTATCTACTGACCTTTGCAACCTGCTCTCCCTCTCCTGTTTCTGCAGACTCTTCTACTGGGGCTGATAAGATATATAATTTCATCAACTTGGGCTTCTCAAAAACTGCTTTGTTATTACCCAAGTCAGCTGGCTCAGGAAACATGCCCAGAGTCACAGAAATTAGAGATGGAAACAGTAAAACATAGCCCCTTTCTAGTGATCTCCAGCTAAGGGTCTCAAGGCATTTTACCAATAAATTAGATGACACCCTTGTGAAAACATAGAATATTTTGTTCCCCCCTTTTACAGCTGGGAAAAAAAGGACTAATCCTGTCCAGGGCTGGGCCCATTCACTACCACTGAATACAGGATCACACCCTGAAAGCACAGAGACTTTACAGACAATGTTTTCATAACTGGACACTGATTGTGCGTGCCCAGACTCCGTGGCTCTTACTTTTTCAGCAGTGCTAAACACCCATGGCTCCCATTGATTTCAGCTGGAGGAAGATACACAGCATCTCTGAAATAGGCTCAAGTAGAATAATTAACTTTAGAGAGGAGTGAAAATGCCGCCCTAAGAGATTTGCTCAAGTCCCGCACAGTGAGTCTGTGTGGGAGGAGGGAGCAGAACCCCCAAAAAGGACATATTAATTTGATCCCATACCAATTTAGTGTTGCTCCACTAACTGTAAATGTTTCTGGATTTCTTTTAAATTAACAAACGCCCTGCACCTAAACATCATAGCAGTCCAGGGAAGATTCCTCAAAGGAAAGGTATGTATTTTACAGTGAAAATAAAAAAGGGGACTGGGCACCATGAAGTGCCATGAGGTCACAAAATAACAAATGTGACTCTTTATGTACCACTTTCCTCTGTATAGTCTGGGGGTATTGGGCTTGCAAAAGTGACAGGTAGATTACTGCTCATGTTAGCCTCTGGGGCCCTTGTGCAGGGTGACCAGATATCCAGATATTAGGGGCTTTGTCTTAGAGAGGCAACTATAACCCACCAAAAAAAAAAAATAAAAACAAAAAAAAGTCCAGATTTTTCATACTTGCTATCTGGTCACCCTACCCTTGTACAATGCAATGCTTCCTTACTTTTGAAGGATCATAGAAATAAACCTTTCTAACTTGGGCTTTTTATTTCTTGTAATGAATTTTTTTTCCCATTTTTTTTTTGAAACAATATTGATTTACAGGGATTCTTTTCATTTTGTCTTGCATAGGGCCAATCGTGTTGCCTGTGCTTTACTAATAATAAAATAATAGTTACACTGAGTTGTTAATCTCCAGTATAGGGCCTGATCCAAAGCCCGTTGAAATCAATGGGCCACCTCCCTGGAAACCGACAGGCAGCCAGTGCAGACAATTGATGCGCTGACATCATGTGCTCTGTAATATATACCTCCTATCAGTGACTGCCGCATTCTGCAACAGCTTTCAATTGATTTAAGGAGTAGCCCTCTGGACTACATTGTAGCAAGTTTAACTTGAAGTGACAGAGCATGAATGGCTGT
This sequence comes from Trachemys scripta elegans, assembly GCF_013100865.1. Taxonomy (NCBI): domain Eukaryota; kingdom Metazoa; phylum Chordata; order Testudines; family Emydidae; genus Trachemys; species Trachemys scripta. Next base: position 28,272,393 of record NC_048310.1, on the reverse strand, counting down.
AAGTGAGGTCAGCAGTGGAGAGAAAGGGTTGCAACTCCCTGACTAGATGCAGAAGGAAAAAAGCAGCTTTAGTAACTACGGCTGTGCTATAGCCTCCAATCCGCTGTTAGACAAACGAGGTGCCTAAACTGCAAACTCAACTGAGTAATTGTGGACAGACATTCTTGCTAAGAGGGAGTGATAATCTTTGCCATGTCCCCTATTTGCTTCTCTTAATCTACCATCACCTCAGTCTTTGGACTGAGCCTCAGCCAGTGTGCTCTTGCCCGTCCTCAGTTTCCTCCAGACACTTGAGAAAGGTGTTCAAATGCACTCTCTGAATCAGACAAAATGAAGAAATAGAGCAGAGTATCATCAGTCTACTGAAAGCACTTTAAACCAGGCCTCCTCCCACACCATTCTAGTAGCTCCATATATAAACTTGGAAGAGCACGGGTGAAAGGTGGAACCCTTTGTGAGACTCTCATGATGAGAGCCATCCATGTGGAACAGCAATTTACCTAAACCTATCCTCTGGGATCTCTCTGAGAGATAAGAATGATGTCATCGGGATAGGTTGTGATGTAATGAGAGCCTGCTTTTCTATTCTAGTAGCCAAAGGAGTGCTTGTTCATTCACAAGGCTCTTTTGCAAGTGTCCAGTCAGTGGGCATTAGTTTGGTGCTCCAGTAGATTTTGCAGCTCTGGTAACTGACTCAGACCAAGGCTGGCTCTGCCATAAGGGGAGTCTTTCCACTGATTTCACTGGGCATTGGATCAGACCCTTGGGGGGCATACAGAGTAGCAAAATATTAGCTATCACAAAATGTTTACTAGTCAGGAATGATTGCTCTCAGACTGTGAAAAGTGGATATTTGCGAGTTTGCCTAAGGCAGCAGAAATGCTATAGACAACCCCCTCGGCCCTCCCACCAGGGAGAAGAAAACCACAAAAGATAGTGGGACTTGTTAAACCATGTTAGTAAGGTAAAATTGTACTTTTAGTGCATAATAAGGTATCTTTGCTGTTTATGCCTCCCAAGCTGTAGAAATTGGGCTACTCAATAGTGCATTCTTGAAGAGTACACTTGATGTTAGCCAGCAGATAAAAGTACTGTGGCCAGTATCATGTATCTGAGTTTATCATCAAAAGAATGAATCTGTTAATACAGAACTCACATACCACACACACAACATTTTGGCTGAATTCTCTGAGTCTCATTGAAGAGTTGGTGGGCAAATAAAGTCATGGATTTTCTGAGGCTGCCCAATGATTAAAATATTTCTGGAATTAAATTAGTCTTGGAAAGAAATTATGATCCACTTTTACCTATGTCGGGGAATATTAAAAAAGATAGAGAGGGAAAAGAGTGATCTTGTGGTATCAATAAGCTTGGTTATATTCCCAGCTCTGCTACAGTTTTCATTTGCAAGCTGGGGTAAGTCGCTTAACCTTGCTGTATCTTGCTTCCCCATTGTTAAAATGAGATTAATTATAATTTCCATACATCACATCTAAAAAGCATTAGAAAAAAGATTAAAACCATCAGACAGAAGGAGCTATATAAGTGCACAGTATTATTCAATAACAATGAAGAATATCCATTTTATAGTCTCCTGGTCACTGCAAGGGAAAAATAAAATCTCTCAGTGAAGAAGTTGTTAAAAAGAACTCCTTTCTTTTACTGAAACTTGGATTAGATTACAAGATTAAAGAAATGCAGGAAATGGAAAGTATACTGCTGTGCTGAGATCATAAGTGGCCTCATTTCAGAACAGATGGACTTCATTTACCACTTTAACAAAATTCTGAGGCACTTGAGAGTGGACAGACTATTCAGTGCCATATATACATATATATAAATACTGTCTTTATATGCCATCGTAAACTAAGATCTAAATGCCCTGTACTTGCCAATGCAATCAATATAGTGTTGTCTTTGGGTAGTTCTATCATTGGTACTAAACCATTCTATAAACAGAAACTATATATACATAACTGTTGAGTGTGGCTGCTACTAGTTTCCATAACAAAGTGTGCTAGCCAGACAGATCTGACAAATATAAAAGGGGAAATGCTAGACATAGAGTCATGTTAATTAATATGCAAAAGCCATTTCATTGTAGATGTTACTCTGAGATTGTCCCCTCGTGCTTTTTTTCCTGCTTGTTTACTGTTGCCAACTTATCTTCCAGGCAAAGGTCACTATACTTGACGTACATTTAGGGCTTGATTTTCAAACGGCAACATTCTGCCCATTTTAATGGTTGGCACCTCATAGAAGATTAGGGTTGGAAGAGACCTCAGGCGATCTTCTAGTCCAATCCCCTGCTCAAAGCAGGACCAACACCAACTAAATCACCCAGCCAGGGCTTTGTCAAGCCTGGCCTTAAAAGCCTTGAAGGATGGAGATTCCACCATCTCCCTAAATAACCCATTCCAGTGCTTCACCACCCTCCTAGTGAAATAGTGTATCCTAATACCCAACCTAAACCTCCCCAACTGCAACTTGAGACCATTGCTTCTTGTTCTGTCATCTGCCATCGAGAACAGCCTAGCGCCATCCTCTTTGGAACCCCCCTTCAGGTAGTTGAAGGCTGCTATCAAATGCCCCCTCACTCTTTTCTTCTTCAGACTAAATAACCCCAGTTCCCTCAGCCTCTCCTTGTAAATCATGTGCCCTAGCCCCCTAATAATTTTCATTGCCCTCCACTGGACTCTCTCCCATTTCCCCACATTCCTTCTGTAATGGGGGGACCAAAACGATGCAATACTCCAGTTGTGGCCTCACCAGTGCCGAATAGAGGGAAATAATCACTTCCCTCAATCTGCTGGCAATGCTGCTACTAATACAGACTAATATGCCGTTGGCCTTCTTGGTATACTGCTGACTCATATATCCAGCTTCTCATCCATTGTAATCCCCAGGTCCTTTTCTGCACAATTGCTGCTTATCCAGTCGGTCCCCAGCCTGAAGCGGTGCATGGGATTCTTCCTTCCTAAGTGCAGGACTCTGCACTTGTCCTTGTTGAACCTTGTCAGATTTCTTTTGGCCCAATCCTCCAATTTGTCTAGGTCACTATGGACCCTATCCCTACCCTCCAGTGTATCTACTTCTCCCCTCAGCTTAGTGTCATCTACGAACTTGCTGAGGGTGCAATTAATCCCATCATCCAGATCATTAATAAAGATGTTGAACAAAACCGGCCCCAGGATCAACCCCTGCGGCACTCCGCTTGATACCGGCTGCCAACTAGACATCGGTCATTGATCACTACCCGTTGAGCCCAACAATCTAGCCAGCTTTCTATCCCCCTTATAGTTAATTCATCCAATCCATACTACTTTAACTTGCTGGCAAGAGTGTTGTGGTAGACTGTATCAAAAGCTTTGCTAAAGTCAAGATATATCCTATCCACTGCTTTCTCCACATTCACAGAGCCAGTTATCTCATCATGCGATGGGTAGTATTACCAGATTTGCCCATTACTTGGGGGTACACTCATTTATTAGGGTTACTCTTCTGGGGGGGGGGGAGGTCTGTAATTTTATCAATATACTGCTTTTGTCACTTGTGTTTTCATACAGAGCTCTACTTCTCTCTTGTGCAAGTTCCCTCCCAATGGAGCTATCTTGCAGGATTTAGGTTCCCCAGCGCTGGGTTCCTCCAAACCCAAAATCAGCTGAACGAACACACACACACACACACACACACACACACACACACACCTTGAAAGTAACTCCAAAGACTTACCGGTACAGGAGCCAGCTCTGGCCCCCAGAACGGGGGGGTCCTTGGGCAGAAGGGGTGGGGCTGGGGGTGAGCAATCCCCAGCCAGCCCTTCCACGCCCCCTGCTCTGCCCAGGGCTCCAGCAGCAATTTAAAGGGCCCAGGGCTCCAGCTGCTGCCTCGGTAGCAGCAGCCAGAGCTCCAGACCCTTTTAAATCACTGGACCCCAGGGCATCTGCTCCTTTTGCCCCCCTCCCGTCGGTGGCCAGGGGGGCAAAAGCGGCAACAACGTTAAAGGACCCTACTTAAAGCGCTGCCGTGGCAGCATTTTAACTTTCCTGCCCCCTTTGCACCCCCTCATTACCCTCCGCTGGTCTCTCTGATGGGGAAGGGGCAGCGCTTTAACATTGCTGCCCCCCGCCCCTCCACTACCATCGGCAGACCTGCCGGTACATGAGTCAGACTTGCTGGATACTGTGGCCTGGTTCTCCAAGAACACAGAGCTGACAGGTAACAGTAGTCCCATTGAATTCAGCATAAGGGACTATCCCACATGAATCTGGGTGGCAGAATCTAGCCTTTAGTTTGCGTAGGAAAAGCATTCCACCCCCAAACAGTCATATAGATGCGTAACTGTGCATGTGAGTGTGCAAAGTGCAGTTGTTAGCCCTAGGTGTTTATTTTAAAAACCAGGCCCTTAGTCACCAGAACTCATCTGAAATTACATGGGCCATATTTTGGATATAATTTGCATCTGTGTTTTTAATTTGCATCTGTGAACAGTTATTATTAGTTATTATTGGCAAGTTTGTTTCTCTAACCAAGTATCTTAAAAATTAAGAAAGTCCCACAACTTTACAATAATTAAATCAGGGTGCATATGGAAGAGATAAAGAAATTTAAAGTTCATGTTTCCAGAGTTCATTAAAAGCAACTGTAACTAATGATTTTTAAAATCAGAATTCCTTTAAAAATGCTTGTTGAAATTGATTAATATAATACACTAATAAAATAAATTTAAATATAGCAAACACCAGCAAGTTTTACTTTTTAAAATTCAGACTAGGTTTCTTGTGATGCTGTTTTATTCCAAATACAAATTATGTCATTCATAAAAAAACAGAATGGAAAAAAAAATACAAAAAGTCTCATTTTTACAGTCATTTCTGTTCAAATTTAAACTGGTGGAATGCCGAACACTGAAGATTAAAACATGAAAGAGACAAAGGTCCAAAATTTAGAAAGCTGAAATGGCAAAATATATTAATCATCAAAACTGTGTGAGACAGATAAAAGGAAACCTCTCCTACTGCTAAATCACTGTGGGTTTAATTTGCCTTCAGAACAGGCACAGCTCAGGTACTGACTTCAGTAAAAGTAATCAGTGCTTATCTGAGAGGAGAACTTGGTCTCAGCAAGTCCACTTCCACATTATTTTATTTGCAGACTTTTTTGTATGCAGATTTTATTTAAAGCACTTCCCTAGATTATTCTGATTACTCTACAAACAGATCGATACCAGGATTTTGAAAAAAGTGCTGCTGTGCAAATAAACACAGGCAATGTTCCTAGATTGCAAACTGCTCTGCTGCAGCACTTTGTTGGCACAGCAGGAACGGGGGCTGCAACTTCTCAGAATATTTTTTCAAAGCCAAAGAGGTGATTTGAAAATGCATTGTGCCTTGAAATATTTTGCATGTGGGGTGGTTATTATTTAATAAGTATAATAATGTGCTCTTAAATGCACAATGCATTTTCAAGACATCCTGTTCATCTGAAGTCACGCAGCCTCACAGCAGAGCATGCTAGGAAAGATGTGCCCTACCTGACTCTTTGTTTGTAGTGCACCTAATATCATGAAGAGTGGCAGACGGGACACGTGCCCCTGCTGTCCCTTATTGGCATGATGGATCCATTCGAGGCTGCAAAGGTGCATTAATGATTATTACAGCAAGACAAAATGACACATTTATAGTGTTGATTAGAAATAATCAGTTTTCACACCATAAAGTGGATGAGACAGTGTTGAGCATGTGGGTCACCTTTGGATCTTAAAATTTTGTTCTCTAACCGTGGCCTTGACTGGGATGCTTTGTTTGACTTTCTTGGATTTCAGAACCAGAAACTCTCCCTATCTTCCCTCCTACTCATGCTTAACATTCTTTGTCATGGGCAGGCTAAAAGGTAAAACAAGAACTGGTTCTTTGCACTTTCCTGGGCTGTACCTTGAGAGAGGCTGCCTGTCTAATTGCATAATCCCTTCTATTTTTAAACATACATGTGATTTTTGCCTGAGTAAGGACTATATAATTTGATCCAAAGTGATCACGAATTAGTATTCTTCTGTAGAGAGAGTTTTAAATAGTATGTCATCCCTTTCTTACAGTAATTGACTACGCTAAAGCTGTTTTAACCGTATTAAAATGTAACATTTTCTTCTGAAATCTGAACATTTGTCAGCAATTCTAAATGCTGAAGAACTAGTCCTTCCCTGTCTAAAAACTCTTATGAGGGCCTATGAAAGGATATTTTTTAGTTTCCTTAAAGCAAGCCCATGTTAAACAAGAGAATAATTGACAGAGACAGGAGGAAGAAATTAAAAGAGAAAAATTAACCTTCCATTTGGCTCCCTAACACTGAGGCTAAATTTATAATAAAATGAAAGAAGTTGTGGATTTAAGCAAGAGAGAGAACAAAACAGATTTCTTTATTTTCACACAGAATGACAAAATTATACTGCAAACAGTTTTTGATTTACACTTCTAAAATCTTCGTTGAGGTAGCAGCCGGAAACACATCATAGAAACTAAAACAAAACACTGGCTTTTTTGCAGCTATGTAGAATAATCAGAAAGAAACAAAGTGGTTGTCTACATTTTTTCCAGTGGAAAATACCTTTATTTAATCATGAGTCAGATGAGCTGCAGAAACCTAGATCTAATTAACATATTGAAGAAAACTCTTGGTGAAATCTCTCCTTACTAGATAATGTGAACTGACCAAGCTTTGATTAGTTTATTTTAAATCATTTTTTAAAAAGTGGACCAGATCTTCAGCTGTATACCTCAACAAAGCTCCATTACAAAAATCAAACGAACAGAATGACACTGGTTTTATATCAGCTAGGAGTCCGGCCTTGAGCGTGAATTTATAGTGCTCATGAAAGGTTCTGGCTTCTTAGAGATTCATTTAGACTTTTTGGTTTTAAAAAAAAAATCCCAAAAGATAATAATACATACAACAAGATGTAGGCTTGCACCTATCCTCCAACCTCTGTTGAGGCAGGGACTCTATGCCATGTCCATCATCAAACACACTGAAGTACCCCAAACCTGATATGAAAAGACTACTTCCAAAGATAAGAGGATTGTTCAGTCTCCATTCAGTCCTTGGTCTCTTTTTGATGCTGCCAGAAAGAGGCCAAATTAGGTGATTTTGTGATGTGGGCAAAAAGAGATGCTGGAGGCCCAAGTATATTTTAATTTCAAAGCCAGGGAAGAGATTCAGCTGTACATGGAAGAGGTGTGGCAAAATCTCCTGCACTGTTTTAAAAATCTCAACAACCAAGAATAAGAGGGAATGGGGTAGAGATATACAAAAAGATTAATACTATGAATGAGGTAGATCAGCCTCTTCTATTTACCCTCCTGTATAATAAAAGAGCAAGGGCACATTAAATTAAGGGCACAGAATTTAATACTGATAAAAAATAATGTATACAATACATAATTAACCTGTGGAACGTAATATCACTAGATATTACTGAAGCACAATCTTTACCTCCTCTCTTCATATGGACATCTTTCTATGCTTCTGATTATTTCATTTCCTGACTCTGGTATTGCTTCTGACATTTTATTTGCTTTTAAACTGCTGCTGCTTACTGAATTTTCACTGAACAGTCCATAGGACACCGCAGTCTTCTTTCCTGAATGGTTATGGTTCATGTAGAACCCACCAATGTGTATGAGTACTTCAGATTATTCCTCCTACTGTCCATTAAGTTGTATTTATCAACAAATTACAAGTGTTCAAAGCACTGAAAAACAGAGATTGAAAAATTATAACGCCAGAGCCAGAGGAAAACAAAAACAAAAACCCAGATGAAATCATGGCTGCATAGACATCAATGGCAAAACTCCTATTGACTTCAACAGAACCAGAATTTCACCCATAGTTCTTAGAGAAATAAAAAGGGCTAGGTGTCTCTGAAATTACAGTGACAGGCACTGAGCTGATAAGAAAGGTGTTGTTGGCTCCTCGGTGTATCTTGTGTGTGCAAAGCAATTCCAGAGGAGGTGATTCACAGGCCCTATCTAGATAGGTTATATATAAACGCCTTTGCTAAGGTGTGAATTTAAAGTGATATAGTTTTACCAATATGATCACCACCCTTACCTATAGACACTCTTCTTCCAATATAAAAGTGTCTTTATTTGGTTTTATCTTATGTTGTGCAAGAAAGGGGCTGAGCAAAGCTGAAAAAAGTGATTCTTATATTGGAATAAGTATCTGTGAGGGGTTATGCTGATGTAACTATGCTGGTGTAACTGGTAGAACTTTAGACAAGGCATAAGGAGGAGAAACTGGGGGTGAAACTGTCTTGCTGGAAGTAAGACCAAGGCATAGATACTTCCAGTTTATTAATAGCTATTTAAAGATGTAGAGCTAGTCATGCACTTTGGCAAAATGATTTTGTTGGAAAATACCTATTAATTGAAACGAAAACTTCTCAGAAGCATTGATTTCAACTAAACTTTCTGAGGTGCAGAATGGAAATGTGTGTGGGCAGGTGTGTATGTGTGTGTGTGGGGTGTTTTCAAGTCCCTGCACTGTGCCTGATTTGGAGCAGGTACTGGAACAGCCCAGGTGAGTGCCCTAACTACTGAACTATTGTTTATTCGGGGCTGGTAGTCTCTTTCTCAGGTCTAGGATGTAATTTCTGGTCAAAACCAGTGAGAACTTCCAGATGAAAGTTTAAAACTTCTCCATCAGTTTAGTCTAAAGGGGGGCCCTGCCTGATTCGGAGCAGGGATTTCAACCTGTCTCCCCCCAGCCAAGGTGAGTGCCCTCACCAATGTGCTACTGGTTATTGTGCGGTGGGGGTTTCTCTCCTCCATCTCACCCTCCCAAAATTGAAAAGGTCTTAGGTTTGTTCCACTTTGGATTGGAAACAATTATCAAAACCCCAAGATTTTTTGCAAAACTGAATTATTGTTTTCCAGCCAGCCCGTGATGAGGTCTAAACTGCATATTCTCTGGGAGTTGAAGCACAGCCCAATGGCCAGCTAGAACATGGGTGTGAACAATGTTATTTTCCATGAAGACTTGAAGTGGGGGGAGAGGGGAAGCAATCAATGAAAAAAATCAATCAATGGACAAAAAATGAAAGCTGACTCGCTTTCTAATAATGGGACCATACAATTAAACTGGAACACTATATCCTAATTAATAATCTTTCTAGTGACCACGACTGCTCTCCAAAATAGATGGTGATAATTTTTCTTCATTAAGTAACATTGCATAGAGTCTTTAAAGATACAAATATTCTAATTAGTGTGGAGAACATGGGTAACATTGTTTTTGCACAGAGAAATTTTACTTCTAAGTGCTGATAACAAGAGAAATTAATGATGCAGGAAAAGCTATGAGACTGGTGTTATTTCAAGAATCAATTATTTTCTATTGTTTTGTACTTCAAAAATAACCCTCAAATTGCCATTGTAATGTAAAACATTACGTCTTTTACTCAATACAATGATAGCATTTAAAAATTATTTCTGTTAAGTTTTTTTTTTTTTAAACAAACTATCAGTGCATAAGATAAGCAGATCATCACTTTTTCATTAGTAACTGGAAAAAACTTAGTTCCTTCCCTTTTCTCCTAACTCTTCAGCTTCCATGTTCTCAACTTCTATATTTCAATATACTGTCCAAGAAGTTTGCTCTGTGGTTGATGGATGATTCATCAGCATGGCTCAAAACTGAAGAGTTTCAGAGATTATTTATTATTTTTAGTGTGACAGTATATATTCACACCCTACACACCATTGTAATAACGTTTTTACAAAGTATGCCTTGTAAGGTATCATGTGAACTGAGGGCAGTGGTAGTTGATGAGGGCTGGGCAACTGAACTGAGGGGGATCTGGGTGGGGACAGAACTGAGGGTTGGGGTACAGGATTAATTGCTTGGCAGGAGACGGGGGGGGGGGGGGGGGGGAGATGATTTTGGCTCCTGCTGCGGGAGCATTCATGTTATCCAGTACATGTGGAAAAGTGGAAAACACTAATTGTTCAAAAATCAAGAGACTGGCCTAAAAAACCCACAATATACATATTTTTAATGTCATGATTTTTTGGGCCAATCTCAGGATTTTTGGGGGTCTGACTCACAATTTTTGATCCCTTAAAGCTGGCAATACTGATGTGTCCATGCTGTCACCAACTCCTGTGATTTTTATTAAGAGAGTCTCATAATATTTGAGATCAGAGGGGTAGCCATGTTAGTCTGGATCTGTAAGAAGCAACAGAGAGTCCTGTGGCACCTTTAAGACTAACAGATGTATTGCCTGTGTCTGATGAAGTGGGTATTCACCCACAAAAGCTTATGCTCCAATACATCTGTTAGTCTTAAAGGTGCCAAAGGACATAATATTTGATGTTCTCCTCAAGGCTGTAACTCCTGGAAGCATTTGGTTTGAGGAGAGACTCTCCTTTCATTAAAAAAGTTCTAGCCATGATGGTTACACAGGATAGCTTGAGAACATGAATGAACATGCATCATAAAGCCTCAGAAACAAGCAGGAATGAAAAAAAATCCCTAAATCTTTCTTTTCTGGTTTGGTTTAAAAATCGTGAGATTTAAAAATCTCATGATTCTTTGGGGGCCTGACTCATTATGTTTGAATGCTTGCGGTTGGTAATACTGTATCTAAGATTATGCAGTAGGTTTTTTTCCTGTCTGTGTACATAGGTAGCTTTTTATTGATCTAGTTATTAATTCATTTAGAGGTGTCAGGATGCTCCAATGATGTGTATTTAGACTGATAAATAAGATTTCCAGGACTTTATTATGCAAAACAAGGTAACATAATAAAATGATCTTAGCATGAGTTGATAACATGTAACATAGGAAGAAAGGTCTAATGTCAATGGAAACCCTTATGGAAAAGTTATTTTATTATAACAGAACTAATGCTAATTTCTGATAATGTGTTACCAAAGGGTTTGAAAAGAAAACACATATACAGTTCCTGGTAGAGGAAGGAAATATAGTAGAGTTTTCCAGCTGCTGCTGGAGTAGCCATCTATACATTTTCTGACATGCTGTGGTCTTTTCACAGTTACTGATTGCCAGGCAACCACAGTTGATTTTGATTCAAGGTCCATTCCAGTGAAGAGAAAAAAATCCTAACAGGCTCCTAGATATTGTGGGATTGAACAAATACTTTGTTTGAGAATAGGCTGTTAAAGGAAAATTGCGAAGAAATGGCAGATTTGGGAAGTTATAAATGGGGGAAAGGAAATATAAATAGCAATTATTAATTCAGATCTTTTACTTCACAATATACAATATCAAATGCAGCCATGTTCTAATCAAAAGCAGGAGAAAGTATTTGCACCAGAAATCTTACACAGCAATCTCTCTTATGCAGATATCAAAAGAAATTAAAGAAAGAGAGAAGGAGCTTTTGAGTCAGAGGTAATTCTGGTGCTAGATTACAAGTCTGCATAAACAATCAATCAACTTAGCAAGAATGTTTTGGTGATAGCGAGAGCTGAAAATAATCTGCTACAGTGAATAAACTCTGAACCAGAGAAGAAGAGTATTGCAGTAGAATGTTGATTACCTTAATGTAAGAATATATCAGAATGGTTGGTTAGTTAAGCACCCATAGGGTGAAGAGTCAAACCCTGCCCCATCCATACATTTGAACAAAAAGGACATTTTCCTATCTGTAAATTCGTTTTTAACCAGTCTAGATCAATGGGTCTCCCTCTGCTGTTTGTACTTGCCACCCAGCTGTTCCCCCACCCCCACCCCCCAACCTGGTTTCTGCACATTCTTCAGTTGATTTCTTCTTCTGAGAAACCTCAATTAGATATAGAAACAGTTCTATAGAATATAGACTGAGTTTTTCAATATTCCTCTAAATAATAAGTCTAACAGCTAATGAACTAACAGCATCCAGATATAAAGGCCTGTGGAGGTTCTAGATTAAATCTAGTTTCTGTAACAAATCATTCAATATAGATTGTAAAAATAAATAAATAAAATTTAAAAAAAGTCTTCCCTTTCCAATTCCTACTCCTTTAACACCCGCTACTTAGGTCCCAGGGAGGGACAGGTCTTACACTTGGAAGTATAATCTTTCTATGCCCTTAAGGAAATGGATAGACAGTGAAAAAAAACAAACAAAAAAAAACCTTACTGCTTGTCCAGCTAAGGGTGGAAAGCCGATATTGCTGCAAGGCGAACCCTGATCGAGGAGACAGCTAAACCTTGCTGTTTCAATGTAGTAAGTACTCGAGGATGTCCTGCAGTGAGAAGACTCCGCATTGGGAAGCAGAGAGAGAGAACTGCTTCCACTTTGAGAGGGGTAAGTAGCCCTGATGAAGAGCTTCCTGCTACCTAACAGGACCTGATGAACCTGCTCTGAGCAAACCAGCTCTCTGGGATTTAGCCATAGAGCTTCCAGCTTGTCAGGTGAAGGGATCTGAGGTTCCGGTGGAGTAGCTGACCATGGTCCTGAGAGATATTACCTAAAGAGCAGAAGTTTGTCCCTTGAGCATGCCAGTTTACAACCCAAAATTCAAAATCTGCCTGAAAAATTCTAAGATGGAGGTGATTGGAGTTGTAGTGGGGGGAGATTTTCTATCAGAGCACAATCAAACTCTCCCTCACCCCATCCCAGGCTTTTGGGAAGTGACTAGATGCCTAGTAGATATGATGGTCCTGAAGTGTGGATTCTCAGTCTCCCAACCACTAGGGAATCTGGCCTAGGGCGAAAGCCTGGACCCTAAGTTAGAAGGGAGGGAGTGAGCCGGACAACCTGAGGCCTTGATGCACAGTGCTGGAGGCTGTAGTACCAAAGACCACAGAAGTCATGCTGGGGCAATGAGTACTTTGACTGCCTGAGTTTTAAAAGATTTTTCTTTATAAAGGACTCATGATTTCAGCTCTTTGCCAATCCTATAGAGAAGGTATTTATGACAGGAGCTTCCAGCTCCTTGAATCTGTTGCAGAATTTGGGAAACGAACAGATTCATTGCTCAGAGTCCCCCGGTATGTGGTTCTTTGGCAAGCCAATTTGCCTGGGTATAGAGTGCCTCTGCTTTGAACATCTTTGATGGCAGTTGATAAAGAAAAGTTGCCAATGGTGAAGATGACTCGCTTCTAGGCTGAGGGTCTTTCTGCTGATCGTGCTCTACTAGTTAATGTACGCTACCACAGACATCAGTTCAAATTAAAACTGATTGGGTTTAAATCTAATGCTGGAATGCCAACCAGCACAGCTAGCAGCTCAAAGACTCTTTTTGCTGACGTCCCAGTTTTGAGCCTCTTGGATCCACAAACATTGGGCTGAACTGCTTAAGTACAATGGGATACAGAGTAAAGAAGGCTATTTGGATTTTAAATCCTAGCCAATTCACTCTCAATGTTTGCCTCGGTTCATATTTAAAAACCATCAAAGCACCAGAACTTTAAACTTATAGACTAAACTATGAATCAGAACCCTGGCAAAATGACTCACATAGAAAAAACAGTAAAAACCTCCAATGTTTATGCCATTGATAACTGGAAAATATTCTTGAGATCCACAGAATTGTAAATAGCGTAAGTACTATTTGGCTACAAAATGAAGCTTACAGACCAAACAAAAGGTCTGTGCACTATTAGTGCCCAGTGATGTGGCTTCAAGAAATTGTGTCTCCAATCTTTCAGAAATTATGTTGCTTTCTTAATTAAGAAGTCTGCTTTCCCTATTGCTCAATGCCTCTGTAATTACAACGAAATAGGAGTTTTTCAGGGTATTTCAGACCTTTCATATTTCAAAGGATTCTGCACTTGATAGACGCAGAGATTAAACACTAATAAAATAAAGGTAAGTACATGAAGATATGATAATCCTCAATTGGATCTAACAGATGAGGAAAGGGAGCTGCAGTATAACACTCACACCAGTATTAAAAAAATTGACACGCATTATATCCTTAAAGCAAAGATGAAGAGGGAAAATTTGGATAGCATACCATGGGCTTAGGAAAGGGGCTTCTATAAGAGCTCTTCATGTGCCATTCACCATTGTTTGAAGATCTCGGATCACTTGCCATGATCCTAAATAGCCTTGTAAAAGGAATTCACTCACTGCAGGAGCATCTCCTCATAGCCAGGTGTGGCATAGAAGCAGTCTTCCACTCAGATGCCCCCTGGTGACAGTCACTCCTTCACTGCGATGGTCTCTCTTCAGTAACTTGGGCCACCAGCCAGGTCACAATTTAATCCACTTCTTCTGTGGTAACAAAACACCCACACAAAAACAGTCCAATGTCCTCACCAGAGGATCTTTGGCCCCAACTCTCGGCCTCTGTTCCTCAGACCCTTGCCTTGGGTCTTTCTAGTGTCCTTGTCCCTTTTTCCAGACTCATGCCACCTTGCCAGTGGCAAGTAGGAGAAGCCAGGCCTTCCAACTGCCGTGGGTTCCACCCCAAGGACCTTGTAACCAGCAACCAAGGTTGGTGCAGTCCCACTCCCCACTGCAGTCTCCCTGGGCTCCTTCCTACCCAGACTTTCTCAAGCTCTCTTCCCTGCAGATTCCCTAGGTTGACACTTCTTTCAGGGCTAGAATCCCTGAACTTATTTGTCCTCTCCTTCCCCTGGGCTTTCTCCTCCCCACCTCTCTGTTGGCAAAGAGGGACTGCAGACACTCTCCCTGCAGCTCCTTCTTGCTACAAACTTACTCTCTTTACAATAACTAGCCTGCTCCTACCCAGATGGGCTTCATGCCCCAGGTAAGCATAGCTCTCCCCTCAGGTGCAGCTAGGTAACACAACTGGCCCCTCAGGTCCACATTAACCCATTCAGGGCCTGAGTGGGGTGCATACCTCATCATTGGCCTGTATTCTAAATTTATGTGGAAGTTGCCCAGAGTAATCTTTAATGAGCCAGTGCTACATAACGTACACATTCTCAGGCATCCTGTAATGTAAACCACATATGTAGCACTGGGAATAGCATTCATAACCTTTGGCTCCCAAAGCACAGGCCTATGCCCTGTAACGTAGCTTCTTTAGGTTGTGACACACAAGACTTCCCTTCCAATAAGCAGTGTTTAAAAGCTTTGACAGCAGGATTGAAAAACAAAACTTGTGTCTTACCTGATAATTTTCTCTAAGTCTCCAACTCTGCCCGAGATGCAATAGATGTATCCATTCTCCCCTCCACGTAGATTGGGAAGCACAACCAGACAAATTTGGGGCTCAGCCATGCTTCTTTAGATCCTTTCTTGAATTCATCCAGAGCTATAACAACACTAAATAAATAAATGATGGTGTTTATGATTTCACAGAGCAGAGCATTTGAAGATCTATCCAGCTATTCCATCAGCAATGCAAGTTGAACAGAAAATATGCACGTGGGCCAAACCTGCACATTAGAAAAAAAAAAAAAATTAAATAATGCAAATCTCTCTCCAGCGTATGCCTGGCTGACATTCCTACTTTGTGATTTAAAGCAGTACCTACACAGATGGAGGGGATTCTGCAGGCTGAACTCTTCCCGAGGTGCTGCTTAGGTCTCTTCACCTACTCATGTGTTTTAGCAGCCATTTGGGAGCCTGCCTAACATATCCATGGAGGTTTCTCAGAAATGCAACACCCACACCCCATACCAAAAGATCATTTAGAAACTTAATGCCATCCGCCCCTCTTAAGAATAAATTACAATAATTGGACTTTGAAATACAGAAGATTTAGACCTGAGGGAAACAGAAGGATCTGTCAATGGTCTAAGGCCACCCAAGATTAAATGGTTGGTATGGTTCTGCCTCTCAATCTGACTAGATACAGAGTAACCACAGTGGGGCTGGTAGACATGAGTAAGCTGTAGGAGTGGCAAGTGATGCACTAATAAGAGATGATGTGACTAAAATGGAAAAGCAGAAAATATAGCAGTCTATGGAAAAACAAAGTATAGCACAGAATGTCAACCAAAGATTTCACATAATAGTGTACAGATAGCACAGAGCAGAGTGGAAGGGCAATGCAGAATTATCAGTTAAAGACCTTTGGCTCTAGAGTTAGTTATCCACTTTTATGCAGAAGAGTCAATCTATTGAGACTAAAGCTGGAGTCAAAACACTATTTATGTTATGTCAATCCTCATCTGAAATTACTGGGTGTTTTTTATTTTCAGTTTATCACTGGGATGGGCGGAGTAACTTCTGATCACATAGTTGTGTGATCTGTTTCAGGATCATAAGGAATGCCCCACATACACATGGGAAGAGTCCATTTTTAAAATATCAGATGTAGCAAAGAACTTGAAACATGGATATTTTCTAAAGTCATTTGTTTTTCTACAAATTATCTCCCACAAGGTTTAGCACAGGGGTAGGCAACCTATGGCACATGTGCCAAAGGCAGCACGCAAACTGATTTTCAGTGGCACTCACTGCATGGGTCCTGGCCACTGGTCTGGGGGGGGGCTCTGCATTTTAATTTAATTTTAAATCATAGAATATCAGGATTGGAAGGGACCTCAGGAGGTCATCTAGTCCAACCCCTTGCTCAAAGCAGAACCAATCCCCAGGCAGATTTTTGACCTTGGCCCCCTCTAGGATTGAGCTCACAACCCTGGGTTTAGCAGGCCAATGCTCAAACCACTGAGCTATCCCTGCTCCACCCCTTCTTGAACTGCTTCTTAAACATTTAAAAACCTTATTTACTTTACATACAACAATAGTTTAGTTATATATTATAGACTTATAGAAAGAGACCTTCTAAAAACGTTAACATTATTACTGGCAAGCAAAACCTTAAAATTAAGAGTGAATAAATGAAGACTCGGCACACCACTTCTGAAAGGTTACCGACCCCTGGTTTAGCAAAAAGAGGTGTTAGAAAAAATATCATTAAAATAAGAAACAAGCCTTGTAAATCCTCAGGAGCCTGCATAGAATGTGAAGTTCAGGAAGACACAGATCTTGCACCACAGTTCCAGAGATGGAGAGCCTGGCCTTCTTGGGTACAGCTGGGGAATGACTGGCAGATACTGCACCTGGATGCAATGTGGGCTTCTCCCAAGCAGTACAGGCAGCATTGATGTTCATCGCTGACAGAGAAGGAACATGAGCAAGAGGCACAGATTTTAAAGCCTGGGGTCTTCGGCATAGTCCGCATGGGTGTGGGGGGGTAACACGGAAAACAAAAACAAACAAACAACACAAACCACCTAAACTATTTACCTTACTCAGTAAAACAACTATAAAACAGCTAAAAACACTATAAATTGCAAAATTCTAAAACTAGGTAGAATAATTTTTTTTTAAAAGGCGAGTCACAGATTAGGACACTGAAAGTTCTGATCCGAACCATGCGGTGGTGAGACGGAACTGGAGACGCAGTCAGTCCACCCGATCCTTTATCGCCTCAGACGAAATCATGAGGCGATCCAGGGTGCATGCATAGTCCAATGGATGCTACATTCAAATTCCCCAGCTGAGGATGTATTGTGCACATTCGTAAAACCCTCAAGTGGAACACAACAGGGACCATCACTCAAAGAAATTTTGTTTACTGGCTGGTTAACTTGTTTCATTATAAAATAAGAACTCTGTATGGAAAAGAATCAGGCTTTTTTCTACACTACAAGAATGGTATGAGTACGAGAACAAACAGCTTACATAAGTTCTACCCTTCTAAAAAATATTCAAACTTTTTTTAAAACAATCAGTAAGGAAGGTAAACAAAGGAACAATAGTCTTCCTCTGAAGTAATATATTAAAAATATTTCTTATTTTTTCTTCTAAATACTTGAGATGTTTCTTGGTAGCTGAAGCAGCAAGAAAACAGAAAGCTTTGTTATTCTGGATTTTGAAAGGTTCATAAAAGAACAGGCATTGAAGTATCTTCAAAAAGTATGTATCTACCTAGTGGCTGGCTTTCCCCTCTTTTTGCATTTAAAACTGTAGGATCATGCATTGGTACAGTACATTGATTTGTTTCAGGAAAAAAATCTGAAGTTCTCAGTTGTCCTGGTCCCAATCAAAATTAAACTCTGATACAAGGACCATCTCTGGATTTGTACAACACAACACAGACAGCCCCAATCCTGAATAGGGCCTCTTGCTGCTACTGAAATACATGGCTAATGTGATGCAGCTGTGGCACAAGTGCCAACTTCCAACTCTGATGATGAACCAGATTCATCTGAGCAAGGAAGTGCAGCTCCTGTTGGTGCCGGGGTCCGAAGAGGATGGCATTGGGGAAATCACTGCTGGCTTGCCTTTCAGCAACACTGTACAAGGGTACTAGAGTGCCCAACTCCAGTAGTCTGCAAATCCTCGTGAATGACCATCCAAAGCAGGTTAAACGATTCTTGATTCGCCAGCAATACTGGTACTGAAACTTGGCAGACTGCGTGACATGGCATATGGCCTCAGGTGTTGAATGCATTGGGATAGTCTCTTGCTGTTGCTGAGCTAATGACGACGGCACGGCTGAGCCAAATGGTTTCACCTTAGCGGTTGATCTCAACAAGGCAGATACAAGGGCCAGAGTCAGCTACCCTGTCTGAGGTGCTATTTATCAGCATCGAATGCACTCTACCCTCCTTTCCAGTATGTTTGCTGGACTTCAGTGCTGGGGACCCCAATGTTCAGGATGCTGTGTTCTTTGATGCCGTCTTCCGGTGCCACCTCTTCTGTACTGGAAAAGATTGATGTCGAGCCTCTACCAAGACTGGAGGAGTGCTCCTACTCAAAGCAAACATGCTCAGTGCATGCCCCGAACAAGGAGGCTCTGAGGATGGCATAGGGTTGCTTCCATCAGAAAGTGCTTCAGCACGATCTCCCTGTCCTTTTTAGTTCTCGGTTTAAAGTTCCTGCAGATTTAGCACCTGTCCCAGATCTGAGTTTCTCCTAGGCACCTGGAGTGTGTCATTAACCAGCACTGGCTTCTTGCCTCCATTGCAAGTCTGGAGTCTGAGGCAAGCCCCAGCACCAGTACCCAAACAGAGGGAACTGAAGAGTACACAAAGTACTCCAGTAAAAGAAAACCTAATATTAAAAATATCCTCATACTCAACTAACAACACTAAGAACAAGGTAAAACTTGCAGCAGTAAGGTAGAATGCTCCAATAACAGTCATGGGCAGTAAACAGGAACTAAAGGGGGTTGGCTCTGCCCTTTAAACCATCACACACAAAAGCATGAGGCAGCAGAGGTTGCGTGTGCCACCGTCAGGTACTGCAGATGGAAAAGTCTCCGATGCTAGTGCACTGGGTACGCACATTCCCGAAGTGGAATGGACATATACAATCACTCAAAGAAGCAGCAGTCATACAAAGAAGAAGTACATCTGGAAAAATGAATGAGAAAAAAAATCATACTATGAACAGGAGCTTTTAAATACCTTGTTCTAGCTACAATATTGCAGAAGAAAAAAAATGTGTGAATGTCAAGAATGCTGATAAACTAGAGTATTTAGATTAAACATTTATTTTTTCATATAGTCACAAAATCTTCACAAAAGTACTGAAACTCAAAAAGGAACTAGACTTGAATCAAATACAGAGATGAAATATACAAGACAAATGAGCAGGCAAACTAAAAGGTCTTGAAAGTATTTTACTTCAGATTGAAAAATGAACAGTTCAACTGTTCTGTTTAAATAAAGATTTGCAAGATATACAGTATTTTATGAATACAATGCTGGTCATCTGAGGCAATGTAAAATACACCTCAATTTTTCCTTCATGCTTCTTTTCTCTTTTAGAAAGATACTGTTTACCAAAAAGAAACTTGCAGTCCTGGAAAAGCTATTTTCCATTAAATTTATGAAAACCATAAATTGAGGCAATCCTAAAATTCCCAACGGAATCAAGATTATCTTCCCGCTACCACCACCTTAAAATTATCACATGCTTATTGGAACACTAATATCTGCACCCTAAGAGTTCATCTGCTTTCAACAATGAGGGTGATTCTTTTTAAAAACACTTCAGTGTGGTAAATGCGATACAGATCTTTGCAAGTATTAAGTGTTTGGAACAGTTTTGCTAATAGCAGCTAACAATACTGGATTAATATAATTTATAAATAATTGTTCCCTAAGGTGAACATAAATCTACACATTCACAATAATCTAAAACAAAATAAATACTGTGATTATGCATAATGTGGTACAACGTGTACTAGTTTCTATGAACAAAAGCGCAACATCTCGTTAAAAATTATCTGATCAGAATAAAAATGTGAATCTAAAATTTAAAACATTGTCAAATTAACATCACTTTTTAAGCTCTTAATGTTTGTATGAGTAAATGTTATGGATTTCCATCTTTTGGAATATGTATTTTCCTTTTTGAAGTAAAACACCAATATGTTGTTGAAAATGTTTATTTCAGTGATGACATTAGTTTGGGTCTTGTTTTAGCATTATTTTATTTAAAAAGTCATTGCACTGATCACTGCCCATTAAAGGTCAGGTTGGTCTGCAATGTTTTGTACGTGTATATAAAAAAAGTAGTTCTAAAAGCCAACAGTACTTTTTATAAAAACATCTCCAAGACAGCTGCATTAAATGCATGCAGGTATGCTGAACACAAACTCTTTCCTCTTTAAAGAAAAAAATGTTAAAGTAAATGCTACTTATCAGTCTATCATTAAAGTGCCCCCAACTTCTTTTTCAAAGTATACATGTGAATGTAATCATACATTTAATTTGCTTTCATGGCATTAATTTATTGCAACCAAAATTTAATGTGTAACTGAACCAGACAGTATTAAAACTTTTGATTAAAGGTAACAAATTCAATGAAGTAATACTAGGAGGCTATGAAAGGTTTGGGTCTTTAAGGCAATACAAACTATATTTGAAGACTAATTTTTATTAGTGTCAATATAAAAATGCATAAAAGGGAAATGAGAAAAAATATTTTAATAGGAAAATTTACTTATAGCTTTAACAGTTATTCTTTCCCACATGAGTTTAGCAAAAATATATTTAAAAAAAAAAGACAAAAAAGTGACTTTGAGGGAAAAAAAGGCACAAACAAAAGGCATGGGATTGGAGCAGCCCAGGAATGCAAACATTTGTAACAAATGGAGTTGGCTTTTACTGCAACAAAAAGGACAAAAATCCCAAAGTGGCTTTTCTTCTTTAAAAATGGGAGACTGCTGGCGGGGTGGTGGGAAAAGGATGACAGACCAACTGAAAACCTCCCTGGAACTCTAGAAAATAAGGTAAAGGTTATTTGTCAGAGTTGACCAAAAGGTCAGTGTTTACACAAAAGTACATGTACACTTTATACAAATGAGACTTCATTTGCCACCATAAACCTTTTTCTTTCTAGAGGAACAACTTCTGAAGATCATAAATGTTCTATTAAGTCATTTCAATGTGAAGGAAAAGCAATTCTGAGCAATATAACTAGTAGTGTCTTTATATAGATGTTAAGATGACAATTCAGATTATTTTCCAAACTAATCCTGAGAAAAATTCTGTTTACAATTTAAACAGTAATGTTATGTAAAAAGTATTAACAAATCCACTATTACAAATGTCAATTTTCCTATATGGTCATCTATATATACACACACACACACACACAATAAAATGGTATATGCAAAAATAATAAAAAAATCATGCATGAATTACTTTTTCATCTTTAAAGGCTGGATTTCCCTCAAAATACAATTTTTCACCTTTTTTTCCTTTTTTTGTGTTTTGTTTGTAATCTGCCAAACACACTGAATACTACCTCTACAGTTCAGCATGAGCTGATGGGAAATAAATTTATTTTACATTCAAGATTTTATATGCTAAATGACCCTGTTGTAGCATCTGACATCAAATGATCAGCCTTTTTTCCTCTTTTTGCAGTGATCAATCTTCATGATCCATTCCGTGGCGAGCTGGGAAAAAAATGCAGTTGCTAATCAATGTCTGAACAGTCTGAAGCTCCACAAGAGATCCAAGGAGTCACTATCAAATTATCCTGTAGCATGAGATCATTGCACACAGAAGAACAGTCATAAAATAGGCAACTATCTACAAAGGTCAGAAAGGGGCACGTCTCTCTTGTGTTTCCTCTTTTTGACATGGAAACACTGATGTGATTTGCTGCCTTGATGCTGTTTGTTTGTCACTGAGGTACCATGGTTTGAGTTTGTTGGACCCGGGAAGCCTTTGCTGGAGGAAGAGCGAAATAACCTTGCTGATCCATGCTGTAAAAGAAAAAGGACATGGTAAATCAACATTAGAGTAAATAGAATATGGCTGTTACAACACTTGTATTACTGGTTAAAAAAAAATAAAAAACCCACTACAACTTCAAGAGGCAGTGCATTTGAAAAGAGCTTGACATGAAGGGAAGAATCACGTCTGTGCTTAGCCTGCAGCACAAGAAGTTCTCTTTCACTTCAGCAATCTCAGAAGAGACACAAACAAGATGCTGGGCTCCAGCCCTTAAATAATACAATTAAAAGAGACAGGATTACATAACTTAATTCAAGGTACAAAGTGAAGTATTAGTCCTGTGTTTTAAAAAGGATAAGACTGGTTTTACTTGTGTGCTACATGCAAGCCAGAATGGTAACAGTTGCACTACACCTTACTGAAACAGATTCAGAGTCAAGAAAAAGGGAGAGATGAGGAACACCCAATGGTATTTCTTGCACAAAGAGAGGGCAACATTCACCCACATCTCAATGCACAGAAAGTGCTTTATGGTGCACCCTTTGAGATACATAGTTTGCAAAGTGTCTAATTTACTATTCGCTGGAAATCTTTAACAGATGTCTGTAAAAATATTTATATCTAAATAAGTAGAAAAATAGTTCTGAAACTCTACCATTCAGGAATAAAATTCCAGACTATTTTTAATATTTAAGCTGTTCTAACTATATTCCTGTAAAAAATGACACGTCACCATAAACTGAAGTTGTGCAAATCGAACACTGCTTTGAAATCATGATTTTCCAGACTACTGTATTGTGTGTGTGTGTGTGCAAGGGGGGGGGGGGAGAATATTAGCCTTCTGATGTTTGAGATTGTCAGTCAAATTATTTTTTATCATAATTTTTTGGGGGAGGCGGGGTGAAAGTTTGATCTTTATGCTAAATTAATGAAATATGCATTTCTCCAATAAAAACTGAAACTCTTAATTTGGGAGGCAGGTCTTAAAATTTGAATATAAAACCTTATAGTACAGCTAAAAGCAGGTGATAGCTAACATGTCAGGCTCATTTTCTCGGGGGGGGGGGGGGGGGGGGGGGGGTAACCACACAAAACTGTATTTGTGCAATACCTCACAAGGAAAATAGCCCTCTTACTCTACTGTGGTTTAAAAGTAGAAACGAACATCAGCAGGGAAAAAAAGAAAGGCTCCACATTTTCACCACAAGCTGTCCTTTCCATAAGGTCTTTATACTTTCAGGAGAACAGATACCATTAAAGTTATTAAAACGTTTAAGATTTCTTTTAAACATTTCACAAACCTGAGATTTGTTTGTGCTGTTGGATGAATTAGCTGTTTGGCTGCCTTGCCTTTTCCCACTGGACTGGGAGGATTCCAGTGCTATTTCTTGTGACCCCACTCTGTTTGTAGTAGATTGATGGCAACTCAACTGTTTAGAGGTTTTGCATGGTGTTCCGTCAGAATCCTTCATGCAAATATAGGTATTAGTAAATTTATATGTTTTAAATAAAACTAAAGTGGACAAAATTGAGGAGATAAACATGCTGGTCCTGCTAAATATTAATTCTCTTAATCCAGGACTCTCAAAACAACCAACAAATGGGCACTGGCTTGCAAATACATTGATGCATGACTGATTCCATGAGATCTTTAAATTAGTATATCAAACCAGATTAAAGAAATAAAAATGGAGAGTCTACTCAAACAAGTGTTTATCAGGCATTTTTGAAATTTTTCCTACATCATATTTATTTCTACCTATCTCTTTTGAAACACAGGTATTTTACAGATGAAAAGGAGGCAAAGAATGTGACTGTACTCATAAGGGAGAGCACTTTTCATACAAATGTAGAGGTACATTATGTCAGTTATGTGTTTTCTGGCAAAACAATTCATTAGAATAAATAGGAATTATATAAAGAGCTTCCCCTTACACAAATCTGAGATATGTAAGAAATGATTGGCTATGCCTATATTGTTACACTGTGTACATATACAAAAAGAGAAAAAAATCTAATCAAGTTTCAAACAAAAACGTTTAATACTTACTACGTCACTAGAGCTGGACAATGTAGAAGATGAGGAAGACAATGGACCTGATGAAGAGTTTGAAGAATGTTTACTGAGTGTTTCTGAAGTTTTACTTCTAGATTTCCCCAGTGCTTCATTCACTTCAGAGAGATTATTGTTACACTTGTCTAGCTGCTGAGTATCTACTATCAAAGTTACTCCATTACCTGGAATAAAAGAGTAAATAGAAGAAAGAGTATTAATTTCTATTAAGTGCTGCATTTTGTAAATATAGCACAGCATTTCCTCAGGAGTCCCACTGAAGTCAATTAACTGCACATATGAGTAAGAGCTTCAGGACTGGACCCATACTCAAAAACCCCACTACGGTATGTGATGAA
This sequence comes from Trachemys scripta elegans, assembly GCF_013100865.1. NCBI lineage: Eukaryota > Metazoa > Chordata > Testudines > Emydidae > Trachemys > Trachemys scripta. The sequence goes on along the minus strand of NC_048310.1, from coordinate 28,247,850 downwards.
AAACTGCCACCAACTATGCATAGTCCAACTACATGAAAGTTCAAAAGGGAAAAAACATTTCTGTGGTCTATCAATTACCTCTCCTCGTCTTGGATAGGATTGTTTTGGGATAGATTTTCAAGAGTGCTCAGCTATCTACGAGTCTAAATAAAATGACCCGTTTTATAAAGTGCTCATCACCCAACAGCTCCCATTTTCCCCTCAGTGGGATGCCCTGGGTGCTCAGTCCAAAAAATCTGGCTTCTTTATTTAGGTTCCTAATGGGAATTATTGGGTGCAGAGCTCTTCTTAAAATCTCGCCCTGGGTATTTTTGTGAAAATTGGTAAAATAAGGAGCAAGAGTAGAGGGAGAATCAGTCACATAGAAACAGGGTAGACTGCGCTAAGGCAATTGTCACTGTTGTATAAAACTAAAAACTGTTCCTGTTTCTTACATATAGACAGACAGAAGCCACTTCTTTAGTTATAGATGAAATGTAAAATGCACTGTTCATTTTTAGACCTATGCCCTTTAACTGATCTGGGTCAAAGGCAGCAAAATTTGTTTACATTGCCGACCATGCCAAAAGCTTGCAAAGCAAGGATCACACTGGGTAGCCAAACCTTACCATTGCATGAAGACTCAGTCCTACTCTGCATTCCCCAATGCTTTGATATCCACTCTCTGTATGAGGCCACTTCTTGCGTTACTCTAATTATTCTACCTAATATACTGTGAAAGAAAAAACAAAAAAAACAAAGCACGGATTAGTTTTAAATACACAGGAATATATGTAACTAATGGTTTGACTTGACATTTAAACTTTTACCTTTCAGTTTCATTGTTGGGATAATATTTAGCTATTGGTGATACAGCATGGCTCAAAACAACATATGCATAATCAAAGGCCTGTTTCACTTGCATGGCACCATATGAACTCCTCCCAACATCATTACCTTAAAAATAAATACATAGATAATCCATTAATTCTATGCAATGCTTACTGACTTTGAAACACTGGAGTAAGAGCTCACAGAAAAGTGAGCTTTTAGAAAAAAGGATTTGCTTTCTTTGAAATCCTGACCCACCTTAAATCATTTCTTGTGGGGGATAAAAATTCAAACATTAATGAACTGAGAAAAATACACAAAGGAATCTAAAAGCCCAGCAGTAACTGGAATCTATGATACAAGTAGATGTCAAAATTGGAAAATCCACACAAAGCATATACTGTATAAAACATACATACACCTATTTTTATGTCATCTTCCACATGAGGTTTCAGATAAATAAGCCTTTGTAATAGCAATGATCACCCTTTAGTCACTGTCAATTATACCAAAAACTGAACCCTATTAATGGAAAAATCAGTGTTGAAACAACACACAGTGAAATCACTAGGTATTCGGGTCACTAACTCATGCCATAGTGTCCTTTTGGTTCTACAGAGATGACAGGCTAACCCATATTTCTGGACTGCTTTATAAATAAAATGAGCATTTTCTCTTGGAATTCATAAACACACTCTTCAAAAACTGAATGAGGATTTTTTTAAAAAAATAGTTAAAGCAATTACTTTTCCTGTTTGACTCTTTTGGGTTAAATTTTTGACAATAGTCAGTATGCCATATTTGACATTTTGCATATTAAGCTATGATACCTGGCTGTAGGGGATCTTCAATATATAGCATTGATGGTCTATAGCCATCCAGCATACTCTTTTGCACTTCATCTTTAGCCACATATGAACCACCATCCTTTATTCGGATTCCAGTCTTCAGGTAATTGAAGTGACGTCCATATAATTCAAAAAATTCTATTAAAAGGACACCATAGTTGGCACTGCGGATGCAGGCATCTTCCCTGGGATGTAGCTATTAAACAAGGAAAAATAAATTTGTTTTCTCTTGTCTTAAAGATTCCAGACTTCAAATGTTTTTTATATTGACTAGAAATAACCTATCTATATACAATTATGTCCCTTGACTAAAGTATTTAATAGTTGACAGTATCAAAGCATTTTACAGCATCCTTCTGAGGCATGCAAGCATCCCCCAAATTTTACCAATGCAGAAACTATGTGAATTTCCAAGGCAACCAGAAAAGTGTGTGTGTCAGAGCATGGATTACAACTCTGGAGTTCAATTCCCAGACCTGTGCTTGGAACACAAGCATAATTTAGCCTGGCCAGCTGTCTAAACATGGGCCATACACTATTGTTTATAGATTCTGAAGTATGAGTAACTGGCTGAAGTTGCCTTTTAGAATATGTAAAAACTTAAGTGGGTATCAATGCATTTTACTGATTACAAAAATTCCATTAGTCACCAAAAGAGATCTGGGTTGAGTGTAACTCAATGTTCTTAAAACGATGTATGCTTGCTCAGCTCATTTGCTTAGTACCCAGAATATTCTTTTAGTTGACCACTATTTCACAGCTGCTGGGAACAGACTAAAATGCCTGATCATCAAGCTATTCTACTACTATGAATATATGAAAATATATTTACTATTAAAGCATATAATTTGTTCAAAGTTAAAACATACGGAAAAGCGAGAACGTGATATATTAACTGTTTCAAATTTCTGCAATACTTCTCAGAAGTACCATAATATTGCTAAACAGATATTTGTGCATTATATAATTAGTGCAAAAATATTTTATTACTACAATTAGCTGAATCCTGTAGAAATTAATATCACAGGTGATCCCATGTAATTGTGTTTGGGATAACTAACCAAAGACAACAGAAACAAAACCGTGTGTCACATGCTGTATAATTTCTATAATGAGTAAGTATAACCCGAAATGAACAGGTATTATAAAGATATCTGTAGCTAAATGTTAACCTAATTATGTACTCTGTTCTAATTAAATAAAAAAAGTGATAAAACTTATGGAGGCAAGCCTAGTTTACCATAAATGATATATCGGATACTGATATACCACCAAAGTGCTTCTATCTGTGGGTGTGAAATCAAATGTTAAAGTCTTGAAAATGTTATGCTTTAGTTTCAATTGGATTAAAAGTATTTGGGCTATAGGAAATTGAAGATACATCATCATCATTGCAATATAAGAACATATCTTCCCAGGATTGAAAAATGGGAGGAATGAATAGGAAATTAAATCGTAACAGAAGGGGGAAGGGATTATTATTATTATTTTTAATAAAAGGAATATAGAAGCAACTTAGGAAAGTAATACTATATTGCCATTTTGGGATTCTGGGACATTACAGTACTCCTTTACTCAAAGAATTAAAATGCCACCTGAAACCTCTTGATAACATTATGCAAGCATTAGTACAAGATTATCCTAGATACCTGCATATTTTATGTACAGCTGACAAATGCATAAGTCATGTACAGAGAAGACAAGATAGAAGAAAGGAAGAGAAGCGGACAAGAGAATAAATCCTGCAAATACCTTAAGTATTTACAATTAATACTTTTATTGGATCTTGGGGGTTTTAACATGGACAAACCGCTTGTGCTTTACTCATGGCTGTGATATGGTCAAAAGCTCTTAATGGAATACAGCTTTAGTATGCATTGTTGGTGGGCACATTAGTCTTTATTCCTTAGGAGTTTTCATCTAATTTAAAGCATAAATCTGTATGAACCACAGATTGATTCAAGTTCATAGTTATCAAGGATGTTAAACCACTGAAGACAAATTTTCTCCTCTCCACGTAATTTGTTTTGGGTTGTAGTGAGATATATGGTTAGCCTTTGATGGATGTTAACCACCTATGTTAATGAAATTTATGGTGGTATTCCATGCCAAAAAAAAAAAAAAACCCGCTATCTGAACTGTCTCCCTTTTGAGTCTTCTTGAGAGAGAAATGAAATGGTCAACACTTAAGCTACCCTCTCACTCTTAGGGTATGTCTATGCTGCACACTCCTTATGGCGGTGTGTAGAGTACATACACTGCACGCCCCTCTAGCATGGGTATAAACAGCAGGGTAGACTGTGAGGCACTGCTAAAGCAAGTAGCATATACACATGCCAGAACCTTAGGGTTTATAGCCTATATGGTTCTCTATATGCCCAAGCAGCACCTCCCATGGCCACATTACTGCTAAAAATAGCATAGTGTCCCGCTGTCTCCCCACTACTGGAGTCTTTCTCCATAGCAGGGAAAGGATCTGACAGCTCCCTGCAGCAGAGACCCCAGACTCCAGCAGGGTGGATCTGTCGGAGCCTTCCCCTGCTTGCAGCTAAAGACTCCGGCAGCACAGAAAGGCTCTGGCAGCTCCCTGTGGCCAGAACCTTTCCCTGCTTCCTCCCAGAGCCTTTCACTGTCACGTGTAGCTATGAATATGCCAGTGGTGTACAGTGCAGACCAGGGGTAGGCAACCTATGGCATATATGCCAAAGGTGGCACACAAGCTGATTTTCAGTGGCACTCACACTGCCCAGGTCCTGGCCACCGGTCAAGAGGGCTCTGCATTTTAATTTAATTTTAAATGAAGCTTCTTAAACATTTTAAAAACCTTATTTACTTTACATACAACAATAGTTTAGTTTTATATTATAGACTTATAGAAAGAGACCTTCTAAAAATGTTAAAATGTATTACTGGCACGCGAAACCTTAAATTAGAGTGAATAAATGAAAACTCGGCACACCACTTCTGAAAGGTTGCCGACCCCTGGTGTAGACATCTCTCTAAGGTGGTCCCCAACAGAACAATAGGATGTCTCTTGTGCTACCACTGTTCAGGATATATCCAGAGGTTGAAGAGATAATTTCAGGCTAAAGGAATGCCAAGAAATTACCCTGAGTGTGGTTCTAAAAGTGGCCAATTTCAGATAAAAATGTTTAGACTACTTTTTATTCTTGTTAAACCCTCCAAAGCAAAACACAGCTATGAACGTGAGATCTGGATTAGAATCAGTCATATTTTCACCAAGTTTTTAACTAAATTCCATTTGTAGAACCAAATTCTGTCCTCATTTATAACTGTGCAACTGTAGACAATGAGGTCTACAGGCATAGAGTGCAGAGTCTGGCCTTCACTGGTAATGTTTCTGATGTTGCATGAGCAGGAAAGAACATCTTGATTTTCAGATCAAGGTTCAACTGGCAGTTAAGGGGAATATTTATATTTTAATACTTCTAAACTGAGCAAATTTAATCTGTAAGTCACTGAGTGACAGACATGCAATGCCACAATGCTATTTTTACAGTCACTTTTCAGAATAGAATCATACTATAAATTTGAGGGAAAATGTGAAACAAAAATTAATTTTAAGTTAAAATGCTTAAGTAACTTAAAACAAGAAACAAATCCTTTTTGCCCTAATGGCATCAATAATTTCATTAACTTACCTGGAGGAAGCTGACAGCCATTAAAAAAAGACTATAAGAACCAATTCCACCTGTGAATACTTCATTAAGGTCCCTCTGTAACAGGAACTGTTTTAATACTAAAACTAGATATGGTAATACAGGATATTTCTGAAAAAGAACAACACCAATGTTAGGCTAATATTGTACATATGTACACATTTGCTGTGAAATCTACACTGAAATTGGCTGAGACCAAGATAAACATGTAAACAGTGACTCACTATATAAAATGGTAAAGTGATGGCCAAAAGACATCTATTGGCATTTTTTAGACATGTAACAGAGAAGAGGTGGACTTAATGCAGTTTGCTTATGGACAAAACAGTTTTTGTATTTAAATTAATGAGGGGCAGCGGTCTTCCATTACTAATATCTATTTTAATTAATACAGCAGTAAAGAGGAAATGAGCTGGCTTTGTTTGAATCAAAACACACAGACATACTTCTTTTCTTACAAGATTAGACAAATTTGCACTGAGAACTAAGGGAAAGTCTCTCCAACGTGTAGCAAGACACTTAACAGGTAACAAAGCTTCCCACTTCTCAGTTGATATCCAAAACAAAAACTGAGGCCTTGATCCTGCAGACACTTATAACTTAACACCTTTGGAGTAGCCCATTGAAGTACCTATTAAATACAAAGTCATTACATCTACAAACTATTTCAGAAAGTACAATCACTTACCTTACAGTGATTGGTTCTTAGAACGTGTTTTGTCTGCAGGGATCCCACTCTGGGTTTCTGGCTACCAGTTCTCTCTCTACAGAGCAGGGTTTCAGGGGGTCTTATCTAAATAGACAGCAGAGCTCCCCCCAGCACAGTAGGCATCAAATCTAGTACCTGCAACTAGTGAGTAGTGCTGGACAGAAGTATGTACTAAAGTTCCAAATTGCTGCCCTGAACATTTCTGATGCAAGGACATTCCTCAAGCATGCCAAGGAGATAATTTGGGTTCTAGTAGAGAGTACTTTAATATGAGAGGGTGGAGCTAATTAATTTAGTTCATAGGAGATGTTAATGCCATCCAATACCTATTTCATGAAAGTCTTTGGGTCACAACAGTCCACCCTCCAGTCCTGTCCCCAGATGCTACAAATAGTCTAGGTGACTTGCAGAACGTAGAACAAAGCCTGAGGTATTTGGAGAGAACCCTCAAGACAGAGCACATCAAGTTTTGCTCCTTCACGAGTTTTTGTAGCTGGGAACAGAGACACACTGGAAGGTTTATGTATTGATTCAAATGTAAGTCTGAGACCATGTTTGGTGAGGACTAAGAGTTACCTTGTCTTTGTGAAATTTAGTATAAGGAGGTTCTAATATTAACACCTGAATCTCACTCACCCTTTGAACAGAGGCAACAGCTACTAAAAATGCTGTCTTCATAGAAGGGTGGCATACCGAGTATGAAGCTAAAGGTTCAAAGGGGTCGGGGGGAGCTTAATTAGGTCCAGGAATACAATATTTAGGTCCCAGGAAAGGGAAAGTCCATTACTGGGGGAAGTGTGTGGATCACATCTTTTCAAGAACTTAGACATAGATGGATATCAGAATATACTGGAGAGTGACAAGCAAATATTGTGGCTAAATGAACCCTAACCAAACTGACTGAATGTCCCAAATGTTTCAAGGGTAACTAGTCCATAACAACAGGAATAGATGGGGATTGAAGATCATGCTGAACTTCCCAGAGTGAAAGGCGTTTCCATTTGGAACTATACATTTGTCTTGTAGAAGCCTTTATGCGTTGAATCAAAATATCTTGTACCTCTATGGAGTGGTTCCGTTCTGTCAGATGTACAAACCAGGGGTCCATATGTATGATTGGAGTACCAGAACTGATGTACCTATGCTGGTACTATCAATATTAGCCAGCCATTGTCCCGTTTTACTCTTCTGGAGACTAATGGGATTAGCAGGAAGGCACACATCAAGTGTCCGTTCCACTGGATCAGGAATGCATCCAAAAGGGAACCTGGGTTCATGTGTCCTTGAGAGCAAAAATGCCAAGCATTTCGTATTCAAGTTGGTGGCAAACAGGTCTGTGGTTGGAAACCTCATTTGAGGAAGACTTGATTGAGGACTGAGTCTTTAAAAGTCTACTCATAACTTGTAAAACAGTCCGCCAGATTGCTCTGAATACCTTGTAGTGTAGAGCTATGAGACTGATTTAGTGTTGTATGCACTAGTCGTGTAGATGAAACCGCCTGCTGTCAGAGAACAGATAATGTCACTCTACCCTTTCTGTTGACATACTGTGTCACTGTAGACCATCAAGACTTGAATGGTAGCAGGAAAGAGCCTCATGTTAAATATATCGAATTTCAGTCCATGTATAGATGAGAGTCTGTTGGGGATCACCAACCTTGTGTCTGAAGACTGTCTAGGAGTGCCCCCAGTCTTGTTTAGAACCATCTGTTAACAGAGTTTTGGTGGGAGATGGGAACATGAATATGATGCCTTGGTAGACTTTTTGCAGGTCTTTTCACCAGCGTAGAGAGGACAGGACTTCTAAGGGACCTACAACCTGCACGTTCATGCTGTAAGTGCCAGGTTGATTATAACTACCGTTGAAGAGGTAGTTATGCCCTAATAGCTAAGTCTCTAGAAATTATAAATGTACACTGTACTGAGACTGCACGTTCGGAGGAAAGTGATACTGTGAAGATTGACACTGATGAGTCGCGCGCAAAAGAGCATGCATCAGGCAGTAAAGCTGATCTGCAGTGTGGATCAGGCTTTGAAGGAAGAGCAGTGGCAGAGTGACAAGTATGATGACTCTTTGGTCTCTTCTTTGACAGTACCAGGGAAAGTGATCTGTGCTGTGGCCTTAGAACTATGCCCCTTTCTGCCATGGTCAGCAGGAGAACCTGACTGACTCCTCGAGGCCTATACTGATTCTTTGGTACCTAGAGACAAGGCAGGAGGTCTTCTGGTAGCTGTGGAGACCCAGGTACCTGAGGTGTCACCCTGGCTTCCTGGAGAACAGGTCAAATGCTGTTTATGAGCAGCAGAACCACATTCTGAGTCAGAAGTGCCCTCATTGATCGCTCTGGTATAAATAATTTCAGGTGAGCATCTCAGGCTTCTAGTTTGAAGAAAGATCATAGATGGAACATTTGTCAGGAACGTGGTCTTCTCTAAGGCAAAAAGTGATATTTAGGATGCCCATTCATTTTGGCATAGTCAGCTCACAGGTAGGGCTGGACTTAAAGCTCAGATTTTGCTTCATCCATTAAGTCAATGCCTCAGTACCGAGGATGCTCATATTTTCTAATTATTATTTAATTTTTTTGCCAACAGGCTAAATAGTACTAAACTAAACACACATTAATCCTAACTCTAATAGAGGAGAGCTACAGGGTTCTAAGTGGACACAGCTAAGATCCATCATTCTGCCACAGGACTTAAGAAAAATCTGAGAGGCAGCTGGGCCCTTGGGTGGGGTGGAGTATGAGGATGTGTAGGAGACAGGTACAACCCCAGTTGACACTGCTGGCCAAAAGAATCCAATCTTGTGCTCCTGGGGCACATGTACCCTTAAGAGTGTGATCCATGTGGACAAATACTGTACTCAAAGAATAATTCTTCCGGTGGAAGATCATGAACAGTTTTGGAACAGATGTTTAAATACATTTCTATGCTCTTCCCCTAGCTTAAGGACAAGAACCCTACCTTGTAACACATATGCACAACTTCAGTAACTGGAATAGTCTCATGGAAGCCAATGGGGCTACTCACATGCCTCTGAGTTAAGCGCATGCATAAGCGTTTGTAAAATTGGAGCCTTAGCAAGCAAAAGGTAATGCTAACATTCTCGTCAGCTATTGAAACCCCTGAGGTCTGAAAATTTGGCTCACAACCTGATGTTACTACAGCAGAACTATACTATCAATTTTTAACATTAAGGGTTAAATCCTGCTTGCCTCACCCATGCAAAAAGCTTTACTGAGTCGAGAGATCTAAGAATTTTGCTCTGAGGTTATAACTATTCAAATAGTTAAGAGACTAGGTGGGTGAGGTAATATCTATTATTGGACCAACTTCTGTTGGTGAGAGAGACAAGCTTTCAAGCTTACACAGGAACTTAATATGTCATTTTTCAATTAAATAATGAATGCCATATTTATTAATACTATACAAGCCTGACACAATTATTTTGGCTTTCTGCACCAACCTCTTGTATTAATCATTGCAGGCATGAATAACTAAAGTAGTTAAGATAGTTAGCCAATATATTTCCAGAATACTTTTTATGTAGATTAAGCTATATAATTATGAACTGTATTACCAGAATGCCTTGTACTCATGCTAAGCTTTACTGTGGAAATTCACTACCAGTCAAATTGTTGTAAACTTTTTTCTTTGTACATGCAGAATCCGTCAGAAGCAAGATGTGTGCTCTGGTAAATTTTGTCAAGTATGAACAGTGTACTAGGTATAGTTACTTCAAATGTCTCAGTAGTCTAAGGCCACTTGTACTCTACAGTCTACTAATATCTGAAATACGTACAAAACCTAGAAAAAGAAAAGGTGTCTCCAATCTGTTGTAAACAAGGGGAAACAAATATGAGCACAGTTAAGCTCATAATTTAGAACAGAGTGAAGATGTAACTGCTGCAATTGATAATGTATAAACTCTATATTATGCTGTTCTATCTTTGATTAATAGAGCCTGATTATCTGCTGTATGAGCAATAAAGGAACTGAACTCTCAATAAGACACATTTAATATTGATGCTAATGCACCTCCTCTTGCAAACATACAGTGAGAATTTCTCTGTATACTTTCCATGAATATTTAATTCCAGGTTGTTTAGATAGCAACATGTTCTTCACTTTGTTTGAGCCTTAAGAGTGGCAATATTTTGGTACCAGACTGACAAAGGATAAAGTAGAGTGTCTGAATATTTGATCCTGCATTTTACTTTACCCCATTCTTATTATAAAGTGAATTATCAATGTACAACTCCATAGTGCTAGCATAAAGAATTATCTAACCTTGATAAAATCTCTGATGAGTTGGGCTGCTTTAACCCCATTCTGTACATTAAAGCTGATATCGACTTTTACTTCAGTGAAGGAATCTGTCAGTTTAATAATAGGTACCTGGCAAAAGAGCAAGAGATAAAGTTAATATTTAACTATCTGAAAGGGAGAAGTAATCTACTAAGTTTCCAAGATATATTTAGTTTCATTACTAAAAGATGATGTGCAAATACCTACACTAGCAAATTTGAACTGTTTTATAGATTTGTAGAAAGCAGGGAGGGAGAGAAAGATTGCAGGAGCGCTGTGAATTTAAAGATCTCACCCCTTTTTTATACATTTAATTGAATTGGGAATGATTTTTAACTCGTACTGAAACTATTTTCAATTTAAAATCTGTTATGCATAACACTGTTCTGAAACATTTTAAAATGCTGTAAAGTGAGTACAGTATATACTCGAACATAAGCCGGTTTGTTTATAAGCCGACCCTCCCAAGATGGATAAGTAAAAATGGAAAAATTTTGGGACTCATTCAAAAGCCGACCCTATAATTGAGGGGTCAGCAAACTTTGGCTTCCGGGCCATCAGAATAAGCTGCTGGTGAGCTGAGATGGTTTGTTTGCCTTGAGCGTCCACAGGAATAGAGGTAAACCTAAGTAAACAAAGTGTCCCAGCACGCCAGTTGCTTACTCCGATGGGCCGGGACAGCAACTGGTGGGGAAATTTGAGGGTGGGGAAGCTGGGAGTCAGGGGAGTAACCCCTGTGACCACCCTTCACATGACCCCACCTCTAGACTGGGACCTCCACACTCTACCCATCTCATCCCTTCCCACTTTATCTGGGGAGGATGTCTCTGGCCTGGCTGGAGCTGCTCCGTCATGGTGGGCAGCGTGGCACGTTCCATGGGCCGGGTGGTGCAGCCACAGCCTGCTCGGGGGGGGGGGGGGGGGGGGGAAGGGGGCGGGGCTGCAGCCTGCCAGCCCCAAAGCTGCAGCTGCTTCGGAGGCTGGGGGGAGAGCAGTGTGGCCAGAAGCGGAGAGACTCTGGCCCCGCCTCTTCCCTTCCTCTGTTGCAGGGAGGGGTTGTGTCCCACCTCTTCCCCTCTATACCCGTTTCTAAGCCAACCCCCTTCTCTGGTGCTTCCCTTTTTTACTAAAAAATTTGCCTTATGAACAAGTATATACGGTAGTTGTGAAGTCAAAACAGTATAATTTCTTGTGAGAAGCAAACACCAGAGGGCGACAAATGCACAACAATTAAAGATCCCTGATTTCATGCAAACATTCTTAATGAGAAGAGGAAAGAGAGACAGTGTAGGTTTACACTGCACACTAGTTCTGGGCTCCCACTCAGGTTTGAGCCCAAGCGCCCTTTACATCCACATAGAAATCAGTCTGACTTGGGCCAGCAAGCACTCAGAAGCCAGGTTCTAGGACCCGGATAAGGGGATGGTCAGAACCCAAGTTTTGCTGTGGTTTGGGGTCCAAGCTGTGTCATTTTGCAGTGTGGATGCAGCTCAAATCACAGACAGAGTCAGAAGGTCTGTATAGGGACGTATGGATGCATTAGTATGGCTGTGAGACCTGAGTCTAGTAACTGTAAGCCCAGGTTTACAATGCAGCATGGAAGCTTAAGACCAGGCTCAAACACCAACTCCTCAAGGTTGGGTCCACAAACCCAGGTTTGCAGTGCAATTTAGACAAATCCACAAATATCGCAGCAAATCTGTCCATAGAGTAAACAAATTACAAGACACATTATGAGTAATAAAATTGTCACTAAATAAGCAGATTTGATTCCAACCATCACAAAGCAAAGTCTGAGTAAAATGATACAAAGTAGAAGTATACCTGAAGATATTAAACTGGAAAAAGACTTACAGTTGCTTTGTCTAGAACCTTTACTGAACCTTCATCTGCTACATTGTGCTTTCTAAGAGCCTCTTCCAGGGTCCACAGAGGCAAAGTCTCCCATTTTCCAAACACAACTAAGTCAATATCACTGAAAATGCAAGAAAATATAAAAATAGTAAGTCAATATATGTACTGACGCTAGGTTTGGTGGGCATTTAAAAGTATAGGATTGGAAAAACGCCAATAGAAAGTAAAATAAGTAAAACAGGTCACTGAATTCTCTTAAGCAGGAGGAAGATAAAAATTAATACACAACATCAGAGTAATCATTTTTAAATGCCTAAAATATGTTAAGGGAGACAAGGCGGTTATGTCTTTTATTAGAGCAACTTCTGTTGGTGAAAGAAACAAGCTTTTGAGCTCCACAGAGCTCTTCTTCAGGTGACCTCAGGCTTCAGATGGAACTCAAAAGTTCTCTCTTTCACCAAGAGAAGTTGGTCCATTAAAGATATTACCTCACCCACCCTTGCGTCTCCCATAGCCTGGGACCAACACAGTTACAACACTGTAAATATACTAAAATCAGACAGCAAGCTATCATCCTGACAATTTGATAATGAGAAGTGGGATAAATGAATCCACCTTTCCATTAAAAAACAATGGAAATAGTATTCAGAAGAACTATGAGCTGTTAACATATGAAAAGTTGATGTAATGACTACATTAATCAGAGTAATTTATAAGTATATAGAACAACCTTGAAACCCTTATTAACCACTAATGTTATATATGCCATCATATGCCAGCAATGCCCCTCTGCTATGTACATTGGCCAAACTGGACAGTCACTACGCAAGAGGATAAATGGACACAAGTCAGATATCAGGAATGGCAATATACAAAAACCTGTAGGAGAACACTTCAACCTCCCTGGCCACACAATAGCAGATGTAAAGGTTGCCATCTTACAGCAAAAAAACTTCAGGACCAGACTCCAAAGAGAAACTGCTGAGCTCCAGTTCATTTGCAAATTTGACACCATCAGATCAGGATTAAACAAAGACTGTGAATGGCTATCCAACTACAGAAACAGTTTCTCCTCCCTTGGTGTTCACACCTCAACTGCTAGCAGAGCACCTCACCCTCCCTGATTGAACTAACCTCGTTATCTCCACACTGATATATACCTGCCTCTAGAGATTTCCATTACTTGCATCTGAAGAAGTGAGGTTCTTACCCACGAAAGCTTATGCTCCCAGTACTTCTGTTAGTCTCAAAGGTGCCACAGGACCCTCTGTTGCTTTTTACAGATTCAGACTAACACGGCTACCCCTCTGATACTTGAAACCCTTGGATTTTAACTGCTTTCCAGCCTACTCTGCATCAAACTGATTCCCCTCCCCCCCCACCAATTAACTGAAAAATATCAAAGATAGAACCCTTCACCAAGAGAGATTACACACCTATTCACTAAATAAATACTGAAGCAGAGTTTTGAAAAAGGTTAAGTAAGTTAGTTATTTACTAAGTCTCAGTAATTTTCCTTTGAATATGAAAATAGCAAGTCCTAATTAGAATTAAACCATCAGAGCATCTTTAGCTGCAGGAGAGAGAGGAGATGGATAGGAGCCCAGTTTGGGCTATAGATGAGATTTGCAGGGGATTTTTTTCTCTCTGATGTGTGCATGAAAAGTAGTGGATCAAACTGATAGAACAGATTGTTAACTATCCAGTATTACAAACTACAAGTTTCAAGACAAAAACAATTATTTCTTTATGTGCATGAACTAGCAGTGTCTTCAGACAGAACAGATTTCATAAATCAGTGAGGATAGCATCCATCTAATGGTAATCACAGCCTTGATGAGCGTTCTAATAGAAATTTTAAAGGTGCCTAGATGACTGTGCAATTTTATTAGGGTCCATAAGAGTCTTTAAAATTTAAAAAAAAACAGTGAAAACTTTTTTTGGAGGCTTTGAAGAAGCTGAGCTATATATTTTTCCAAACTTCTTTTTTGGTTTGTAGTTTAAGGTCTGCTTTCCAAATCAGGCACTAGACCAGTCTGATTTGGGTGAAGAGGGAAGGATTTAAGCCTAGACAGATTATTCTTCACCAATAAACTGGCTTGCCAAAGTAAACTATGGCGGGGGGGGAAGAGAAATACTGGGGAATCTACCTTATTTCAGAAGTTATTTTCATGCAGATTTTAGAATTTTGTACTTTTACAGAAGCCACATTAGGAACTTTGGCTGTCTGTGTGCAAATTCTAATCAGTGTTAACAACAGACAGGTTTAAACACCAGTCCAACTATATACTGTTTAGCTGACCAGGAACAAGCACCACTCAGCACATTTCAGAAAACTACGGTTAAAACCTTCTCTTCTGAAATGGTGCTGCACTATTTTATTCTGATCTGCACTTGCAGCTAAATCAGTGCTCAACTCATTGCTCAACAGATTTGGTAGCAGCAAAGAATGCTTCTAGTGTGCCCCAAGCCAGAGAGAGCAATATAGTAACACCCTGAGAATACATATTACCTGAAGGATAACATTACTTGACCCCCACCAGACAAACAATTGTTATCTAATTAGTCCCCAGCACTGAGGTAATTGGATAGTCAAGGGATTCTATTTTAGAACAACAGAATCAAAAAGGCCAGCAAAGGGTGTTTTAACAGGAAAACCTCAGATCTAGACTAACGGTGTAGCTAGAGATGAATAAAAAAATTAAAGAAACAAGAGAAAATTGTGTTCATGTTGGAGACTAATAACAAAGTAGAATGAAGAGGCACAGTGTACCACGCTGGCCTCAATTCTGTTTTATTAAATCAAATACTCCAAGCATTGGAATTCTTCTGAATAGCAAAGTAGGCATGCTCCAGAGCAACAACAACGAACAGGGAAGAAACGCCGGCAAGACAGAAGTGCCTCTGACCACTGCATCAAGAGTTCAGAAAGATTGCAATTAAATTCTCCCAATTGAGTTTTGGTAGTGAATAAAAACTAACTTTGCAAATTGTAATCAAAATCTGAACCACTGAAGGGCTCAAAACAAATGCCAAGCATCAAGACTGGAGCAGCAAGGGGATTAAGTCTATTAGACATGTGAATAATGATGCATATATTTCTTGAATTATCAGCACCTAATCTATTTTTGATTAATCCAAATTGTCTGAAGAAAGAACAAAGCCAAATTTAAGCAGGCAACATGTTTTCTCAGGGGACCTGTGCTTCTGAGAGGCCTACTTGTCAGAAATTTAGCAACTCAGTTTGATTTCTTTCTTGTTGCTTCATAAGTCAAAGCCAATTATATGAAGAAGTTTCTTTAATTTGGTTCCTAATTTTATTAAGCATTTTCCTCCTAAGAGTAGATGAGAAATAACAATTGTGAACAGAGAAGAATATTGTAGTCAGGTTTGGGAATCAACTAATTACTCATTCTGAAATGTTCCCTGGGAAAAAAATGTTTTTAAAGGTCTTTAAAGTATAAACTACAGTCTTTGAATTGCTTATAGGAATTTATCCTGTAACCATTAGGGCTTGAAGATTACTTATATTTTACATTTTTAATTAGCAAAATTATTTCAAATTCCTACATTCAAGATCTTAATGCGATCTTGTGATGAACTTTCTTTTGATGAAAATTAGTAATGTATTTAGCTAAGTCTGCAGTTAGCTACTTAAGATTTCTCAGTAATAGAAGCTTGAGTGGGACTAAATAGACAGACTTTATCTTCAGCATCTGATTAGTGTATATCAGGGGTAGGCAACTTATGGCATGCGTGCCAAAGGCGGCACGCGAGCTGATTTTCAGTGGCACTCAAACTGCCCGGGTCCTGGCCACCAGTCCAGGGGGCTCTGCATTTTAAATTGAATTTTAAATGAAGCTTCTTAAACATTTTAAAAACCTTATTTACTTTACATACAACAATAGTTTAGTTATAGGTTATAGACTTACAGAAAGACACCTTTTATAAACATTAAAATGTATTACTGGCACACAAAACCTTAAATTAGAGTGAATAAATGAAGATTTGGCACACCACTTCTGAAAGGTTGCTGACCCCGGTGTATATGTTGATAGCTTTAAGAGTTCTTTTGGTTTAAGCGGTTAGCTAAAAAATAGCCTCCTCTTTTGTTAGGCTCATTGTATAGATTTTTTTTTTTTTTTTTTAAATAAAGGCAGCAGCAGCCTGGATTCTTGAAAAGGCTTTATTCCCCTATCTTTGTGAACAAAGACATCTACAATCATTTATGTCAACCAAACTGACTACGTAATATGCTGATGTTTTAATTTCTTCTTCTAGAAACTGGATTCAGCTTCTCTTTTAATATAAATAGCTTAATACTTGACCTCAAATGTCAGGTTTAAAGGGTATCACATGCTGGAAAAATCACAGTGAAGTGGGAGAAATCTAAACTTTTACTTTGATTTAATCTTGTAATTAGACTGAATTATAAAACTAAATTTATACTCGATAATACGATCAAAGGGGTCACATTTTAAATTAATGCAAGCAGGATCTAAACAGGGGGATGTGTCCTATTTCATATAATTCATCAATCATTCTTTATATTTTTACAATGTATTTATTGGGAGGGCTGAATAAAAATATAATATTTACCTTCAGGCTTGAGCAGTTTTAAGGGATAGTCAGACATTTTAAAACATGAAGCAATCTTTTAAGATATGGTCTTTTTTAAACATCACTGAAACAGGTACTCTCTACAAATGCCTGTATACAAGTCAGCTTTGAATTTGAAACACATGATATAAGTCAGTAGTTAAGAAAACAGTAAGATGACAAGTGCATATTCCATCCCAGGAACATTATTCTCTCTCAGTGCACAAAAATTCAACATACAGCAATGGGGGATAAAGGTAAACAGCAGAGGAAGAGACTTCAAAATATGCCTAAACAATGTAGAAGAAGTTACTGAAAAGGTACTAACCTAGTAGGTAGATATAAACCAGTTTTAAAACTTCCAAATATCTGCACCTGTAACAGAAAAATAGGGCATTAGAATGCACCTTTTAAATTTCTGAACAATTATCTAATCGAGTCTCCAGAAAAGTTTGACTATTGCTACCCTCCACTGGTAGTTTTAGGTATTACTGAAATATTTAACATGACCATAAAACAGAGGAGCCTGGCAAACTCAAGTATTTACATCTTTAACTTTAAAAGAAGATTAGAAATAGAGCAATGCAGCAATAGGCCTAAAAATATACATGACAGTAAGCAGCTGTACAGATAGAAGACAATATCAGAATAAATATTATTTCTAATTAAAGTGCTACTCGTGACAGTAGAGTTCTAGCTCCATCAGCTTTTCCATTACAAATCCCTCATTTTAAAAATACTTAAATGTGTAAGAAACTATTTTTAAAAATAATAATACTAGAGAAAAGCATCAAAGAGTCTGATATAACATCCAGGCAAAAAAAGAGTTTGTGTTCTAGCTCTCAAGCCATTTATACCTTTGTACTACCACAAATATATATTACCATCTACTTTATAGAAGTGTTGCAAGCACTAACTTTTTGGAGTGTGCTAGGAGTGCTATTAATACTATCCTGCAGCATTCTTATTGTGTTGGTGCAGGTGCATTTTTCTGCTTGCATGTAAACTATTTATATTTTTGCTAACATCTTTACAATCTTAGTGCATGTCTACACTTAAAATTCTACAGTGGCACAGATGCACTGATGCAGCTGCGCCATTGTAACGCTTCAGTGAAGACACTACCTACACTAATAAGAAGGCTTCTCCTGTCAGCGGCATAGGTACTCCACCTCCCTGAGAGGTGGTAGGTACGTTGAAGGGCGAAACCCTTCCATTGACATAGCACTGTCTACACTGGAAGTTAGATTGATATAACTGCACTGCTCAGGGATATAGATTTTCCACACCCCTGAGCAACACAGTTTTACAGAAGTTGCTAGCATAGACCAAGCCTTACTGACGTCTTCCTTCTGTCTTGGATTTTGCAGCCATTAATACAATGCTAATGTTTCTAAGAGAACCTTTACCATGCAACGTACCCAGAGGTATTCATTCTAACAAACACAAATCCTAACACCCACAATTAATGCAAAATAGGAACCCTTTGCAAGCCAGTTTATATTCCTCTCCCACCCCAACGTTTAAAACAGTGAATTTTATGTTTGCCAGATTAAATAGACTTAAGCTTACTACTGCCCATCTTGTGTCCAACTATGGTATTGTCATAATCGCACAAGGCATGCAACATCAACTGTTCTCTGACCAACGCGGAGGACTGTGTAATATCCAAGTACAGTTAAGGTTAACATGACAAGCTTTCCTCTGAATTTCATTGTATGACAACTTTTGTTTATACAATACTAGCAAGATTTAATGTTCACGTCGTCAAGTTCTTTTATTTTATTTTAAATGCCTTCACTTAAAAAAAAAAAATCACTAAATGTTGTTCAATTTCAGTGTAATTAAAGCCTCTCCTATGGTGGAACCAGCTGATGCCAAGAACAATTCTCACTTATTAGGAATGTTTCCTTCTAAGCACATCCCCCTCAAGTAAGAGAGCAAATGACAATTTCTGAAGTCTATACATAAAGTTACAGGTTAAGATATATAGTTTTACACAATCAACTTTTTATCCCTTTCTTGAATGATGTGCGGAAAGCATACAATGTATGTACCATGTCTTGTTTTAAAGTTTCATTCATGCGGACAGGCTATTTTATTTTATTGTTTGTGCTCATAAATGGTTTCAACATGCTTGTTCACAGTGTTTACACCTTATTGGTTGTGTGTTTTGGTGTCAAAGTATACAAGAACACTTAATCTTAGTTAATTTCAAATTCAAGTTATACTGTACCTAGATTTGTCACATCTGAAATTTATAGGGTTTTAAAAACAAAAATAAAAAAAACTTACATGTGAAGGTAATGTGAATAGCACTGGCTAGAGCCATGGACAGAGACCAGGCACCACTCAAGCTTCCCCCAGTAAAACAACACCAAGCAACTAATATCCTTGGGGCAAGTGAAACAATATTGTATTTCTAAATTACATTCTATGGAGTTAATTTATTGTAGTAATGCTTTATTTAAAATTAAAAAACAGAGTGAACAGTTTAAATTTGAAAGCATATGCAAGGATTTTACAAGATGAGAACTACAACAATAAGTTGAGTCATGAGCTACAGCATATCGTCATCATCTACACCACTGTTGCTCCTGGATGCACTGCCTTGGTGTTGGCTGCTAGGGCTGCAAGCAGGGGTTGGGCCCTGCCCCTTCTGGAGACAGCTGGGGCACAACGCTGGAGGAGCAGGCAACTGGTAAGTTCCACACCTTCCAAGGGGTGGTGGGTCTCCCCCGACCCAAATCACCCCTGGCTCCTGCTGTCTCCCCCAACCCCTGAATCCAGGGCTTAATTTGTCCCCAGCTTTGCTGGATCTGAGTAAGTATGCTGTGAAAAGTGATATTTGTATGTTTGTTAATATCACTTTTAACAACAGGACTTACAAGCTAGCAATAAATAAATTACAATGATTTTGGACATGTATATGTGCATATTTATTTGTTTTGCCTAAAGCGAGTAAGTATTTGAGTGAAAAGTATGACAGCGGCCAGCAAGAGTTGGTGGTTGCACTCTGAGGCCACCAAAAAAAATTGTCCTGAGAAACCCTGATCTAAGTCATGGTTCCTTCCTACACTATCTCTTATACCTGTATGCACATAAGCATCTCTTTTCCAGCAGGACAAGCCACCTCAATGCAATCAGGTAGGCCTCCCCCACCAGTCATGTTCTCCTACACTTCTGCCTTACCTCACACTCTTAAGTAACATTAAAAAAAAAAAAAAGTTAAGAACTAATGAGATGCGTGGTAACAAACACCCAAATATAATTCTGGTTAGATCTCATACCCTTCCTTTGTTGGTAGTATATCTAATTTAGCTTCCCTAACCAGGGCATTTGTTCATATACAGTAACTCCTCACTTAACGTTGTAATTATGTTCCTGAAAAAGCAAAACCATGTGAAGCAAATCCAATTTCCCCATAAGAATTAATGTAAATGGGGGGTGGGGGTGGGGGTTAGGTTCCAGGGAAATTTTTTTTTTGCCAGACAAAAGACATTAAAACTTATACTGTATATGTATATAAACAATTTTAAACCAACAGTTTAATATTGTATACAGCAATGAATGATTGTGAAGCTTGGTTGAGGTGGTGGAGTAAGAGAGTGGAATATTTCCCAGGGAATGCCTTGCTGCTAAATGATGAACCACCAGCACTCAGCTGAGCCCTCAAGGGTTAAAAGGCTACTGTTAATGTAGCCTCACACTCTGCAAGGCAGCATGGACTGAGACAGGAGAGAGGAAACACAACCGATGCAGGGCAGTAGCTGCAAACCCTTCCCTGCAAAAACTGAAATGATGATGAGCCCATGCTATCCAGCTGGAGCACACCACTCCCTCCTCCTGATAGCACACACACCGCTGCACAGGTGCTGACTTTCCAAAGTGCTGGGGGGTAGATGCATGAGTGAGAGAGACGTGCATTGCCCCTTTAAATACACTGACACCACTTCAAGTACATTGCCCTTTTAAGCAGATCAGCCAGTTCAGACAGGAAGCAACAGCTTCCAGCCAGCTCCCTCTTCTCTGTCCCTCTCCTCAGCTTTGTGGAGAGGGGGTACAGAGCGGGAAGGGGGAGCGGGGGGGGGGGGGAGGAGACGACACGGCAGGAGCAGGGGGACATCCTGATATCAGCACCCCCCTCCCCCCCAGCAAGCTCCCGAGAGCAGCTCCAAGGGAGAGGGAAGGTCAGGAGCAGGGGGAGGGGGGGAGGGACAGCTGAACTGCTGCTGGGCAGCTGCCAAGCCACATACCTTACAGGGAATTTAGGGGAGCTGATGGGGGGGGGGGGGGAAGAGACTGCTGGCCACCCCTGATTCTAATCCCCACAAGGAGGGGCTGCTCTTCCAGAGAATCCTGCAAGCAGTGGACAAAGCAGGCAGCTGCCAAACGAAGTTATAAGTGAGTATTGCACAACTTTAAACGAGCTTGTTCCCTAATAGATCAGCAACATAACAACATTAACTGGGACAATGTTAAGTGAGGAGTTACTGTACATGTCTAAAGTACCAAGCTCAACTATGATGCCATAGAAATAGTGAATATCTTCTATATCACAATTTGAGCATAAAGTTATATATGGAATAACGGGGAAAAGTGGTAGTGTAACAAAAACAAAACAAAAAAAAACACTGTTTACGAAGACACAAGCAAAAACAAAGCTTTTTGTTAGAGCATGCCAAGCCCTACTCACATCTGCATTCGGCCAGAGCTCCTTAATAACGTTTTCTATTCTGTTCACCACTTCCATTCGCATTCTTTCTTCTTCCGGTCTGGGAGACATGTACTTGTAGAAATCAATGATTTCTTCATGAAGACTGACGAGAGAAAAAAGATAAGTTAACTAAAAGAGAAAAATTAAAATGGCTGCTATTATCTGAAATGGTTTAGAAATATTTCAAGGACATTCAACACTAAACAAAACTATTGTCTGCCTTCAACAAAAGTAAATTCAGATTTACGGAAGTTTAATTTCAACACATTAATCTACAAAACATAGGATATTCTTATATCATGTTTATGAAGAACATGGAAGTTAATCAAAGCTGCTTTTGGTCACACTAAAAGTGAAAGAAATAGCACTACTAAATATGTTAGCATCAGCATGATATATAAAGCTTTAAATCTTCAAGGAAGTTTCTAATGATGAGTTCAAGGTACGCACAGTATCCAAATATTTAAACAAAAGCCTTTTAGCTAACCTTTTCGGTTAGTCCCTTGTCACTAACTGATTAATCGCCAGTGTCAGCACAAGTGATTTGTTAATCCACACAAAATCAATTCTGAGACATTTAAACAAATGTCAACTAACAAATAGTTGTCCGTAGTTAGAGTCATCTCAGTTATATGTACCTATTTGTCCACTCCTAAGCAGAAACATTCACACTAAGCACTGTATTCTCGTATTAGTGTTAAAAAGGAGCTGTGTACACACATCAATGGAACACAGGGTAGAATGAAGTTGGCAGTCAGCTGATCAGCTGCATTGTTTTAAAAATAAGTCCCCACACATTTTGGGTGTGGTTTTAATTAAACAGCTACACTAAGTATAATTTAACACAAGTCTCAATCCACAAGTCCAGGAAATTTGTGTATCCATTTGCACTAGCACATAGCAACATCCTCCTAACTAACCAGAAGACTAAAGCCCATTTTCACCACGTTTTCTCTGTCAACACCACCAAATTTAAACTGTCATTGAATTCCTGCAAGATTAAATAAATCCCTGACATGGGATTGATGAGTTTATTTCACTTGTTTCCTACAGTGCCCATTATAGTAGCAGCTAAATGTTTTAAAAAGAATTAAAACAAAAAAAAAAGTTAATTGTCAAAACAAATGCATCTTGTCCAGAAGCTCTGATGGACTGCCAAGAGGACTGATTTACAAAGTTGAGGTCCTCAGATGAAAGGTAAGTCTTCCTAGCCTCCCCCCGGCCCCTCCCCCCCCCCACACACAATGAAAGCTATACCACAGATGTCATGAAATAGATGAAGTACACCTGAAAGGGACATGACAGTAAGTATTATGACTAAAGAGATACGCAACTCAAATTTCATCTGTCTGAAACATTTTAATATTCTCCTATTACAAGTTACACTGTAGATTACTAAAACTGACAAGGGATTAGAGGATCAAATATTTTCTTTATTTTTTACTTAGTATCTAGCTATGCTCTTTGTATAATTAGTTTAATTTTAGTCTCTTACACTAGCATCACTAGATCATGCTTATGCAGGACATTCTATTCTTCGGGTATTGCTACAGAGTGTTTCTAACAGCAAATCTGCAAAATTGAACAGCTGCTCTTTCAGCGTTTACTTGGTTGTTACTATAAAACTTGGCTTCCTACTGTCTTACTCCTTCCTCCTCTCCCCACTTGTATTTTTCACTCAAAAATCTTCAACATGAGACTAAAACACACATCCCTCAATATACTGTTTGTGATCTGCTACTTGGAGGTATTTGCTAATAAAAACCTAATCATTTGGTTTCTCAAAAGGTCTCCTAGTCCACCACTTAATATTTCCTCTTAGAAATCCTGATGCAATTCAGTCTGTAATATAAAACTAATATTTTATAAGTTCTATCACTATAACCCTGTCAGGATAATTAAGTTTATGTGAGACGCACATGCTGGGGGAACTCTAGTCTGAACACTCCATGGCCAACAGAGCTTTTTAGGTAACAGAGAGGCTTGATTTTTTAGTCATTGGGTCACATTACCACTTACTACTGAGATTCCGAGGTAATGGCCAGGAGTACACAGATTAATGTACAGATTTACTGTTAAGTACAGCCTGCAGTGACAAAGGAAGAGGGTGCTAGTTAAACAGTCAGTCTGCCAGAATTTAAAACAAAAAAACAAAAACAAAAACAGAGTGATAACTTCGTTCTTCCGGTTCGTAATTTAAAAAAAGGAAAAATTAGAAATTGAATGTTTCCAAAGGTTATGGGACAAAGCAGAGAGCTGTCCATTAACACAGTTACTTCATTAGCAAACAGTAAACTGAGTGACAAAGTTTGGTTCTCGTGCTTTAAAATAAGATTACTCTGTTACAGATTTGTCCCCTATGGTTCTTAATGGGCATTACATTCCTGTTAACTCAAGTAGCAACAATTCTGTAAAAACACCTATATATTAAACAGAATAATATGCAGAATATCAACTGATCCCTATACAACAATTGTTTGATGCATCACCTGACCCTGATCAGGGACCTTCTATAAGTAGTTGTATTTGTTTGACATGGTCATTTATCCAACAAAAATTATGGGGAAAAAAATTCTCATTTTCCTTTAAAATGTTAACATTCCTGTTCCCAATACTTTACTTAGCATGTCTGATTTTGCTAACTGCTAATGGTGCAAGCTACAAAGCCAAGAGACAGGCAATTAAGAAACACACAAGGATATACAACCATAAGTCATAAGTGCACTGGACTTCCGAGAAAGTTAGTTAAAGCTTTATTTTCCAAAATAGGTACCAGATATGCTAATTAACTGATATTTCTAGAAGAATGACATTAGAAAATATTTGAGCTACTGTAAATGCATGAATAAAAGACCATTAATACATCTACACTGCACTCTCCTTAAGGTGGTGTGTAGAGGACATGTGCTACACCCCCGCCCCCCAGCACAAGTATAAATAGCAGCTGGTGAAGCACTGTTTTTGGAAGTAAAGCCATGCCTGAACCCTGTGGGTATGTATTCCACACAGTTCTCTATGTGTCCAAGCAGTGCTTTCCTGGTCTACACTGCTATTTTTAGCTGTGTAGTGTCCTGCTGCCTCTCCACTACCAGAGCGTACTCCTGCTTTGAAAGGCTCCGGGCAGGGGGAAGGCAGCACCAAAGCCTTTCACTGACTTGTGTAGCTACACTCTGCAGTATAGACACAGCTTGCTTTTCACAGATGCATGTGGCTATGCATACACCGCACACCACTGCCAATAGTGTGCAGTATAGATGTACCCTAACTAGACTACTAAAGAGAATGCTGAATGTGTTTGCAAGCATCTTAAATCTAAATTCTAGGAATTTTAAATCTTTAGCTTAAAGATGAAAAGTATCCACAAATTAGTTCTAGCAATATGACAGGATTTTCTTACTATTTAATGCCACTGCATTTACTAAGTTACTAAGTTAAAACAAAGCCTTTTTTTTTTTTTTCTTTTTTTTTAAAGAAATTGTTACACTGCAATAATAATTGTTACACTGTCAAAACTCATCGGAAGCAAGGAGTCTTGTGCAGCAAGTCCCTTGCTAATGCAGTAACAATTAATTATTCAATTCAAAAATAGATGCCTGGTCTTTTTAAACTGCACAACAAAAAAACAGTCCGTTCAGTGGTCTCAACTCACTGCCCCTCTTTTCCAGGTGACCACTCTTTCTTCAGGTGCCAGTGCTTCCAGCAGGGGGCAGAGTTCTCTTCAAAGAAACTACTGTATAGCAATAATAAAACACTTCACAGTACGGTTTACTGTATTTTTAATTGGATTTACATTCCCATATTAGAAATTCACCTATTATTCCAAATGATCAAGACACAATTTTAAGTAACATAATGCACTTGCAGTACCGTAAATCCATCATGGGGATCAGTGAAAGTTAGCAGGAACATTAAGGGCTATACTGTTTTCATGAAAACGATTGAAGATACTGATTACAGATGGAGTATTTTTTCTTCACCAGAATTCTGGGGCTGAGCAAAAGTTCAACCCAGCCTGTTCAGAGATTAAGTTGACTTTGTAAAAAGTAGCCATACCCTTATCAGTTTTCATCTTCAAGTAGTCATGCAAATCTGGTAACTGGATTCAGATTTACTTATCTTATTCTGGACCTCAATAAGAGGCAGACCAGTTGAAAGTCTCTGGGTGCAGAATAGGAGGGGGGGGGGGGAAATAAAAAACCCAACCAACCAGGGGGCGATGTCACATGCTCAGGAGCAGAAATACCTTGTTACTGAATGTCAATCCTATGTTCAATTAAAGACACAATTTAGGTTTTTAAGTTTAATTACAGGTTTCAGAGTAGCAGCTGCGTTAGTCTGTACCGCAAAAAGAACAGGAGTACTTGTGGCACCTTAGAGACTAACAAATTTATTAGAGCATAAGTTTTCATGGACTACAGCCCACTTCTTCGGATGCATATAGAAGCTTATGCTCTAATAAATTTGTTAGTCTCTAAGGTGCCACAAGTACTCCTGTTCTTTTTAAGTTTAATTAAAATCCCTTCTTGGGACACTTATTTGTAAGCAAGGATTTTTTAAAAATGATTTTTAAACTAGCTGTTCCTTTAAGAATGATTTTACAAAAGGTTCAATTCTGTATCCACTGAAATCAAAGGAGGCTTTACTATGGATTTAAATGGGTGAAAAATCAGACGCCCCAAGAAAAGGAACCCCATTTTTCATAGGAAAGCTAGAGGCTACAATATGGTATTTTGGGGGAAGAAGAGATTCACAATCCTTACAGCTCAGAATGTTATTTGATTAATAGTTCAGATGCTTAAGTTTTCAGACCAAGTAGAATTTCTAGGAGTACCTAACTGATTTAGGAGCCTTTTGAAAATTATTCCAGATAGTCAGTGAACAGCTGATAAACTATTTACTATTCATGGTGTGTGACTGGTTATTCAGTATGTTTTCTGCTTTCTACTGAATATTTGTCTCTTAACTAGAGAAGGGGGAGGGGGACACATTCACAACTTTGTACCAGGTACGTTTTCATGTATACTGGCTATCACATGAATATTAGTGAACAAGTAGTATGACCCCAAAACACCATAAAATGAATCAATTATTCACAATTTTTTAGAATTTTTCAAATCAACTAATTAAGTGGTAGAGGAACAAAATAAGCAAAAATTCTGCTTGATGGGTATACATTTGGCAAGTGTCAAGGAGAGACAGGATTAATTTCTGATCTAAAGTCTCATTCCTGGAGTTTTAATGAAGACTTACGGGAAAACATGAACTGTAGGATAATTTTTATTCCTATTTTATTTTGAAAAAGATATGAAATATTGTTCAGACTATTTTAGAATTAGCTTTGTCTCAATCAGGATGAAAGTTGTCTTCATTTAGTAGATTCAGGATTGTTTCAGCTCAAGAATGCAGGCAAATTTCTTCAGTGAATAAGAAGCCTTATCTTTCACTGACAGGATAAGAATAAACTTATTCTTGAAGATGTCTGCTTTCTCTTCTACAATGAGTTCAGAAAAAAATTCCAAGTTGAGTTTAAAAACTTAAGTCACAATTTACTTTCTTGCTTTCTTTTTGAAAAGAAGAAATTTCTATTAAATACTGAATAATCATAGATAAGACTGTGTGATGGTCACGGAGGTCACAGATTCTGTGACTTTCTAGAACATCCATGACTTCTGCAGTTGCTGGTGCGACTGGCCCATGGGCCGCCTGAGTAGCTCGGGCAGCCCCTGGACCAGCCACACTGGCTGCTGCTGGGGCAGTCTCAGGCCACCACGCCCCTCCCGCACCCCAGCAGGAGTTTGGGTGTGGGAGGGGGCTCAGGGCTGGGGTAGGGGCACAGGCAGCACTTACCTCGGCGGGCTCCCCGTAAGCGGTGACGTCCCTCAGCTCCGTCCTAGGCAGAGGCATGGCCAGACAACTGTGTGCTGCCTCTGCCCACAGGCACCGCCCCCACAGCTCCCATTGGCCACAGTTCCTAGCCAATGGGGGCTACAGAGCCGACGTTTGGGGCGGGGGCAGCACACGGAGTCCCCCCCAGCTGTGCCTCTGCCTTGGAACTGAGGGACATGTCGCCACTCCTGGGGAGCTGCGTGGAGCCAGGTAGGGAGCCTGCCAGCCCCGCCAAGACCCTCCCCAGCACCCCCAGCCCGAGAGCACCCAAGATTTAGTCAGGGGTATATAGTACAAATCATGGACAGGTCATGGGCTGTGAATTTTTGTTTACTGCCCCTGACCTGTCCATGACTTTTACTAAAAATACCTGTGACTAAAACATAGCCTTAATCATAGATTTGATGGGTATAAAAAACTAGTCCTGTCACAGAAAACAATTATACCACAGTTAATAGTCAAATTTAAAAATTTATTCTGTAGTCTGATGTTTCAAACAAAGCAGACCTGCAAATCTAAAAATCATTTAATCTAAACAAAAATCACTTCTGCTAACATTCTTTAGTAGATATCACGCAACTTCATGTATCTTTACAACTTTCAATACAGCAGTGGAAATATTCCATTGCTGAGTCCATAATTAGGTGGTTTTTGATCCTTTGTTTTCTTCCTTCTTTCACATTTAACTCTCCAAAGCCAACAAGAAAACTGCACAGCATTTTGTTTCCCAATCTGAGATACATGCCTAAACATATGGGTGTATCCGCTTCTCTAGAGTCTCCTGGAAACTGTGCCTGCAGTCTTCAGTTTCTGTTCTCCCTCCTCCACTAAGGTGGGGCTACACAGGTCTTTGCTCTGCACTATCCCAGGCAAGGAATAGCCTTGTATAGTGGATGTGGTTGGGGGAAAAAAGAAAGGAGTGAGAGAATATGCAACAGCTTTCTCCTAAAACAAGGAGAACAGGAAAATAAAAAACAACATCCCATAAACAGGAGTGGGGTGAAGGAACAGCTCCAACAGAGAAAGAACAAAGCAGGGAATAATTTGTAGACAGAAAGATGAGGAAGAGGAGACATACAATGAGAAACACTCACAACAGATACGGGAGCAAGAGGAGGAGGAGAGATCTGGTCAGAGAGGTGAAGGGAAACAAAAGCATAAAATGTAAGTTAACCTGATAAAAGACAGTGACAAGAAAAGTGAGACAAGCAAGAGAAAAGAAAAACAAATTATAGGAATGTGAGAAAGCAGATCATGTGGCTACGGTGTCATGGGAGACTCTAGTGTTAAATACGCTACAGAGAGGGGGGCTTTAATCACTGGAAAATGTTGCATTACTGATACACAATCAATCACAATTAAGACAGCTTTTTTTAAAAAAGGCAAACATTACACAGTTTTGATTTTGACATTTCTCACTGCTGAAAAATTTAGAAGGGAATAGGGTCATATGAAAAAAGCCTTTGCTTAAGCCTTTAAGGCACACTTCTGGCTTCCCACAGCTACCTACAGCCAGAGATGTGTAAACTATACTCCCCACTGAAGAGTTGGGCTGCAATTTAAACGTTAGATAAGCTAGAGAGCCTTTAACTGCCCGCATATACCAAACTAACTTAAAACTAAAGCCAATGGGACTACTGTAGTCACATGCTTAAAGTTAGTTAAGCACCTGCTTTAGTACCTTGCTGAATCAGGGTCTTAGTCGCAAATTTAAACCTGCTCCCATTGAAGGCAATGGGAGTTTTGCAACTGATGTCAGAGGTAGCAAGAATTGGCTATATATGCTGTACAGAACTTTCAAGCCAGCTTACATGCCTTCAGTACAGACACCATAGAAGGCCAAAATTTGTTTGCTCTGTTCTGAAACAGTGAAAGGTCCAGTATGTTTAAGTACAATGTACTTAAATACATCAACTGCATAATTGCTCTAGAACATCTATAATATTAAATTATGGGCAATTGTTTTTATCCTCTCTGAATAACCTGTCCCATCTTCTTTAGTGAGGTTACGTGAAAGCTGCTAGCTTAAAAATTTTTTCAGTTCAATTTGGGGAAAGGATTGGTGTTGAAATTAGCTTCATAAAGCAACTAGAGCAAGGCTGACAAGCCCAACATTTAAAAAGCACCCAAATTTCACTTTAGAGGAACACAGTCAATTTAAAAAACCCAAACATTTCTATCTAAATTTTGTGCATACTATAGTTATAGGTAGCAGTTAAGATTACTAACAGAAAGAAGTAAAAGAGATGCTTCTTTTCCGCCACATTTTGTATAATTTTCACTGTTTCCGCTGAAAAGTGTGCCAATTTCTCACTTGCTAAAATAGGTATTCATAAACAACAAGGGAACAGAATTTTTTTTTTTAAATCAAGACTTACTAAGTAAAGGGTGCTCTTATCAGAAACTGATAATTTAAAAAAAAAAACTGAGTTGACAACATCCCTTTTAAAAAGAGATCTACCTTGGTACTGAAAAATATCAACTCTCCAAATCTGGAGCTGGAACAGTTAAAAATCCTAGCTGAAGACTAGCTGATGGTTTTGCAGTTGGGCGATGGTTATGCATGAGACTGGTCTACACACAGTTTCTGTACAAGTATAAACACTGTCAGGATTGAGGATTTTTTTTTTTAAATAAACCAAAATAGTTATATAATTAGAATCCAGAGTGTAGACACAGTTATACTGGTATGGAGGTGCCTTATGCCCGTATTGCTTATTTTCCTTCCAGTATAAAAATAGCTATAGTGGTATAAAGATATATCAGTAGACAAACCTTTATACTTCAAACTATAGCAGTACAGATAAAGCAGCACTTGTGCTTATACAAGCCCAGAGAGGACTCACTGTCACTCCTGGAGGCTATAGAGGTTTCGTCCACAGCAGGTCCATGGGATACCAAAGTGAGGAACTGATATTACAACACATTACAACTCTCACTCGGGAAGTCATTTTTGTTGCCCCTATTTTAGATGGTGGGATGGAACATCAGGAATCATATACATATTTTTAAAAGAGCAAGATTGAGGATGGGGTGGGGTTACTTCTGACAGTGTCCTTTAAAGAGATTCTTTTAAACCACCATCACATTTCAAGAAAAAGCAACAATAATCCTTACTAAGCTACCGACATCAGTTCTGGAGGCTCAAGAGGAAGGCACCCAATGCATTGATCAGTTTGTCAGTTAATTCAGTTTATGCAGCAACAGTTATGCCTGAACACAGATGCCTTTCAAACCATTTCCCATGATCTAGCTCTGCCAGTAAATTCTAGTGGCCATTTCCACATTTACAGAGGGTTTTTTTTTTTTTTTTTAAACCATTTATCAAGCTTAGTGATATAAAGATTCTGGATAGATGTGTTTTCATTATTGATAACAAGAGTGTACATGAAAGCACAAGTGAGTCTGCAAAGCCTGTCTGCCATTATTAGCGAGCCCACTTATCCACTGACATTTGAAAAACCCTTGCACCCCAATCTGGGTCTATGTTGGTTATCTGATATGTATGCATCTCTTCACCCTTGCAACCGACACCTGTAATCCCTCATAACCCAAGCCTGACCCCAGATGTACAGTACCTTCCCTCTTAACTTGTGTATATTTAATTTTAAACATTCACTTTAATAAAATTTTTATATCTAAACAAGGACAAATGACTGGTTTAGCTTGAGAGGTCCTTTTACCCTCAAGGAAAGGGATCTCAAATGTAGCTCTAGTGAAATCTCTGCTGAGAGGAGTCTGTAGTAAAATTGTTCAAAAATATGCTAGTCTGTTGGGATATTGGAAATGAATAAGTGATTGCAGTCTTGGGGTTAGGCTGTTCATAATTAAAATGCCAAAGCTGGTTTCCCAAAGCTATTAAAAATGCTATTGCTTTGATAGTTACTACTACAGACTAAAGTGTGTCGTACCTCAGAATGTACTGTATCATACTAACAAACAGCATCATGTATGCTTGTTTAACAGCTATACAAGGACCAAAAGTTTGAAGATGGCTGCAAGTCTCAACTTCACTAATGAATACTGTTTTGAGTTATGATTACACAACAACAAAAACAAAACATCAGAGGGCATTTACTTCACAGAGCAACTTAAACTAGACTCAGCCTTTGCAATAAGACTGACACAGCAATTTTGATCCTTTTAAGCTTCAGTAAATGTAGGGCAAGCTTACAAGTAATTCATGTTTAATTTGCAGGAAAACAATATTTTCAGTATGTTGATGTCTTTTTAACAGCCACTATTTTGTACAGGTAGCCAATGAAAATTTTTCAAGTAAAATCAGATGTACTGTTTTGCTACTTGGAAAACCAAGACACTGGTCAAAGCTTTATGAAATGTTTTTTTGCATTACATTTTGAAATATTAAAGTGATCTACAAAAGAATCCCTATAAATCACTAATTGGATCTTCTATATTAAAATGTTCAGTCAAAGATTTTTATAAAAGGATTAATAGCTATCACAGATGATTTTACAAGAAGTTTCAAATCTAACAAGGTACCATATGCAATTTAAGTTACAAGCAAAAGTTCTGATACCAACAAGCCCCACTGGAATTGTTTTTTACACTGAACCCTTAATCATACATATATTATTTACATCCAGTGCTCTATTTAGACATAGTTTACAATGTTAATACATAACAGGTGAAGGATTTTAGAGAGGATAAGCTGACAATCTCAAAGCAAAGATTATTTTTCTCTTAATTATCTGACAACACTTCAGTGCCACTATGATAGACACATTAGAAAATATATATAAACACAGATCGAGAACTGTATTTTTGCAACCTGCACCAGTGCAGTATGTCCACATTATAGATATACACATCATAGCCACATCAGCAACCCTGCGACCTGTAGGCAAGATCTGTGTATTATCCCACAATAGCCTCAGTAAAGCAGACACAGCGATAAACTAAAACATATTTGCATCTGTTCACATTTTTTATTTATTCCAACGGGTGCTTCAAGATTTCTATTCTGCAAGGGAAGAAACACATGTGCACTGAAAGGCATGGGATATGCTCTCCTGCACTCTCTCACTTGCAGGTGCACCAGGAACAAGTCACAAACCTCTGTTCAAACTGTGGGAATCATCTGGACCTGAAGGGCTGGTGATCACTGCCAATGCAAAGGCACCAGTGCTTCGAGAAGATAAGATGCTCAATTTCACCCATTTATTCAATAACAATTATTTTCTCTCCATTCTGGTTTTAGGGTTGAACTAAAGGTTGCTCTTCCCTTTCCTCTTAAGACATGTGGGACATGGGGAGAAAGGGGGAGATGCACTTCTTCTTGGGGATGAGTAAGACGGTAGATGAGTGCAAGCTTTGTTACTCACTGTAGTTAGTGATCTATTTCTACTCTCTTTTTCAGGTCTCAGATGCTACTGAGGTAGCGAGTGGAAAGCTGTGGCAACCCTAATAAAATATGCACACTTTGGGAAACTCATGCAGGTCTAACTAACCAACCAACCTTTGGGTTTTGACCTCCCCCCAGCTGATATGCCATGAGACTAAAGTTATCATTTTCATTCCATCCATGTCCTCCTCTGCTGCTCTGGGGGTTCAGGAGCTAGTGGAGATAGCTGAGCAAAAGAGAGATCAGCCAAATACCACCTCAGTTGCTCTTGGGCCTGTGTGCAGTCATCTTGACATGGGACAGAGCCAGTACTCTAAGCCTCCAAATCTGTAACTGAAGGGTGAGCAAGAGCATTGAGAGATTGCAATGGATGGGGCAAGTGTACTGCTGAAGCAATTCAACCAGCAATTACATCAACAAGTTGGCACAGTAGTGGCAGATGTACATTTGGACTGAGCAAATGCAGCTTCAACAGTAGTGATAATGTCTGTGTGCTGCCAGTAGCAATTGTGTGTGGTAAACTGTGGGAACAGAGCTACTCAGTGCATAGACTAAGCCTTTCTAGACAAGGGCACTGAATATGCATTCTGTGGGAAAGATCTGGAAGCTGGGGGAAAACCTTAAGAGCTCCAAAATGAACACTGATATGGGGCAGGGCACCACTGTTCTGGCCACATTCCCATGGCAAGTCTCTTGAAGGGTCACAGTGGGAAGTGGGAAGAGAGAATCTGTGTGGAGACCAGTGGGTCCTGCTTTGGAGTTGTGATCCATAAGAATCCACGTCCAAGTTCAACAACAAGGATTCCCCTTCCTCTGACCATGGCAGGGCCGATCCAGTCAGTGCCAGGGATTGGTGCTGAGAGCCTGGTATTCAATGGAGCAATGCCACCACAAAGGCACCAAGGGCAAGGTCTTGGATGGTGGGAGTGATCAGGTTTCCCTTTGATAGTACCGAGGAGCTTCCTCCTCCTGTGGTACAGGAGGCTGAATTGCAGGCACAAGTGGCAGCAGTCCTGAGCGACCAGATTCCTGTAAGGAAGGATACACCTGCACCAAGAGGGAGAGCAGGTTTCTTTCTGCCATAAATGCATTTGGGGCAATTGGCACCAAGTTGGTCTCTTGCAGTGGTGCCAAAAAAGTTGACAGTGCTGCCTCCAGCACCGGGCTTGAGCCAGTGCCCCTTGCATAACCAGAGCCAACTGGGCTTTGGCACCAATTTGGAGGAGTGCTTAGGTTTCAGGTGCACTCTACTCAACTCCCTCAACCCTCTTAGCAGACTTAGAGGGTGGAGACCTTCCCCGGCCAGTGCCTCTCTGGAAGCTTTGTATTTCTTCCTCTCTTCAGGCAAGGGAGGACAGTACTGGGATTCCACTAAAGTTGAAAATCACTTCTCCCTGAAGCCACAGTACTTGGCATAGAGTCAGACCAGAATGGCTCCAAGAGTGGCTGGAGCATCACCTCCACCAGCTGGAATTTCAGCCTATCCTCTCTATCCTTCTTCGTCCAAGGCTTGAACTCCCTGCAAATCTGGTTCTGTTCCTTCAGATGTGCTTCCCCCAAGCACTTCAGGCAGTTATTGTGCAGGTCGTTCACTGGCATAGGCCTGAAGCAAGAAGGCTTGAAACCCAGTGACCAGGGTATACCTTGAATAGAAAACTCCAAACGAGGAAATCAAATAAAAATAAAATAATTTAAATTATTTCTCTTCACCTTTGTGAATTGTGTGTAGTTAGTAAGTTTTAGCTGTAGAAAAATAAGTGTTCTGGTATAGATGAGAGTTCCAACAAAAATCACAGGAAGAAAGAAGGAACAGAGTGAGGCTGAGGATGACTCTGCCCTTGATAACTGAATGCAGTGGCATGCAGCAGCAGCAGGTCTCCAACCTGCACAGCAGGTATACTAAGGGAGAAAGTTTCCGATGATTGTGCACAGGGTGCACTGACACCAAGAGTGGAAAGTATGTGTGCAATCACTTGAAGAACAGATATTGAAGTCCAAACCACAATCAAAGTAAACATCAAGCCAAGTCAATAAGAGGTTTTCTGCATGGACATCTTGGAATACACTATTTCCCAGGTTTTTGAGTTGGACTGTTGAATTAATTAGAGAAAAATCCAGCTGTATATCCAATAGTTTTAAGCCTGGCTCAAATATTGACCCAATGCTCTATTTGAGCCTTTGCAGTCACCATCATTATTCAGCTTAAGACAGTTTTCCCCTTTGCATTAGGTTGAGCTCAATACTTCAGTAAGCTTCATGCATTTTCAGTTTACCAAAAACATCTGACTCCACAAGGATAAAGTCATTCTACCATGAAGGTCCAAATTCAAGTAAAAACTAAACAGTTTTCAGAGACAATTTATGTATCAATTTTAGACCAAAACCACAAAAAGAAAACAAAGCTGTTGTCTTGATACATGTATACAATAACTTGTTGCACACACATCTACAGAGTTCAGAAAGATAGACTGTCTGTTTTGTTTGGAACATCCAAGAAAGGACTGGCTGCTTCCAAAGCCTCCACAAAGGATTAGAAAGCTAGTGACAAGTTTTAAAAAGCGACTTTGCCAAAGTAAGGGATTTCCTGCACCAGAGGAATCAGGGCTCACTTGATTGCACCAAGGGCAATGTCTTCGGTGGTCGGAGTGATCAGTAAACCATGATTAAAGATTCACTCTATTCAGGCTATATATTTACTAACAACAGGATTAACATCTAGGTCATCAGAAAGTACCTTTTGGGGGTAAAGGCTCCTGCATGACACAGCCAAGCAATATACAACATTTTACTGTAATTACAGATGGGGTAAGTGCCAGTACTCCTGTACTGAACCAGATGAATGCTTCCTAAATTTCTTTTAGTGCTACCTTAAAAGTACGGGTTCCTCTGCTTCAGTCTAGATATCTATCCTGTTCTAAGGTGAGAAGAGTCATGGTATTGGGAAAGATTCCTACTGTAGGTTCAAGTTTCAAGATGATTTAAGGTCAAGTTGCTAATCCTGTAAAATTATTTAACTTGAGAAAGGATGTTAAGGCAGCACTCCTGGTCACCAGGATATCCTCCCACCCTCCCAAGGAAAGAGACATTAAACCATGCAGATAAATCAATAAGTCAGAGCAACATGCAGATAAATGAGAAGACAGACATTTTCAGGCAGGACAAAATTCCCCTTCCCTACAGCCAACTTACATTAGACGTGTATGCAGTGCTGTTGTAGCCATGTCGGTCCCAGGATATTAGAGAGACTGTTCCATCCTGTATTTAGCTGTGACACTCTGAGTATGTTTCATAGATCGGATGAAGAGCTCTGTGTAAGCTCGAAAGCTTGTCTCTCTCACCAACAGAAGTTAGTCCAACAAAAGATATTACCTCACCACCTTGCCTCTCTTACATGAGACATGTCATCTAAGATTACAAGACTTTATCTAATTTAAGAAGCCATCATGCATTTAAAATATGCTCTCAAGTTTTCACATTAAGAACAAGAAAGTGGTGTTATTATAATGCTTTTTAAATATAATAGAGGGTCTTCATTTTGTTTTCTTACAGCTAAGAGTTCTACATCATGTGCATATGTAAACAAAAAGCTAAAGTTAAAGCCAACTCTACAGTTTTTGGGCACACTAGTTGTTTTTAAACACATTTAACTATCCAATGTTGAAAAGTCAAGATTTATTCTGGTTATGTTAATTAGGAGGATAAGAAGTGTTTAAAAACAAGTATGAAATATTACAAAACTGCATATTTTGTCAGTTAAAAAAAAAATCACATGTACAGCTTCCTAAAATTAACTAGATGCCTCTAAAAAAAAAAAAAAAAAAAGGCTTCAGAGTTGAACCAGTGAGTCCTGACTTTTACCTTATTATTTCGAAACTAAATAGGAGTTAGATATTACATGATGATGGTTAAATTATTTTTCAGTGGTTTCTTTTTCTTTAAAAAGGAGCAGGTCATTTTTAATTTTTAGCAATTAGTATGGCTATTCGTACATTTTAATTTAGCTGCCTGGGCTCGAAATTATATGCCAGGCTTTGAGCTGGACTTTGTCTTAATGTGCCATAGGAAAACTAGAACAAAGATACAGCCCTCACATGATAGTAATAGAGGATTCAGGGTGAAGGGATTCAAGGAATGAAGGTCCTACAACCCCTTTCCGAACCAGACATTGCTATGGAAAGAGTCCACGCTTACAAGTCTGAGAAATCACCAAAGTACATAAGAGCGGTGACCTTAAAACACTGCTTAATATGCAAAAGCTTGATTTGAAAAAAAGAACAAAGTAATGCCAGTTGTTTCATTGTTCTTTTAAACTAAGACACCCCCAAGGGACGAAATGCCCAAGTCATGAAAACAGAAATAAAAAGTAAGTACTTTTTCACAAGAACAAAAATAACCCATGGTTTCTTTGCATGTGTAGAAACCTGCAGGCCTCTCCGTGTCCCCTTTAGTCATCTATATAAACATGCTGAACATTTTGGCCGCACTCCACGGTTTTGCATGTCCTAAAAAATGGTTACATAATATTTACAGTATACTTCAAAAAGGTCTCAAAACTGCCTTTAGCATTACGTTTTGAATCCTGCCCCAAAGCATATTTGTTTTATCTCACTTTTTGAAACAGTGGAACCACCATCACATGCCTCTTGAGGTTATGAGCAAAGCTCCGATTTTGACTTCCACAAAACACAGTTAATAGATTGAGGCTAGGTCTACACTATCAAACTTACATCAATATAACAACATCACTGGGGTGTGAAAAATCCACACCCCTGAGTGACGTAGTTATACTGATCTAACCCCCAGTGTTAGGTCGTCGAGGTGGATTAACCAAGCCAACAGGAGACGCTCTCCTGTCAGCACAGTAGTGTCTTTAGTGAAGTGCTACAGTGGCACAGCTGCACTAGTGAAGTTGTGCTGCTGTCTGTGTAGAAAAGCCCTGAGAAGTCTACACAGTCAAAACAAGCTATAATTCACTTAATTCCAAAGTCAAAAAGTGATGGCAGATCTCGTCAGATTTATAAAGGAAAAGGATTTGTGACCCAGACACCTTCTTGTTCTTTTCCCCTCACCATCTTTTTCACTTTTTAATACATATTTGTCAGGTTACCAAAAACTGGATGAGACCTTCCTACAAAGATCATAAATTATTGTTTGTGGATTTTTTCAAACCATTTATTCTCATACATTAAAATACATACAGTACATTCAACTGCTACTTTCATATTCTGAAATCAATTTCTCCACATATTCAGCAAAACAATGCAACTGCTATAAATGTTTTTCTCAAATTAAGTTACCTCTAAAAGTTTACAGGTTTTTAAGTTATTACAATTTTTGTTTACTACTAAAAATGAAGGACTTCCAAACCTCTAATATGCAAGCTAATCCAACATCAAACCATGTTTAATCACCAACAACTTTTTAAGTCATCTGGTTAAAAAAGTTAGTTGCACAAGATATGGAACTGTTTATGATCAATGACGCCATCATAGCCACCTCCCCACTAGACTGTTTGTAAGCCCTCTGGGTCACCTTTCCTAAAGAAACAATGCACACCTACAAAAATAAATAATCAACTTCCAAAGTAATCTTCTGACATCATGGATCATGAGTTATGTCTCCAGATGTCCAAAATTCCTTCATCTATGTGGATTTTGGGGTACATCCTTTAGTACAACAGTGATGGGATTATCTAGTTATGAAATAAATCAGGAAGGTCTGAATTCTAATCATGACTTCTTCTATGGTTTAGAGCTATTCCCTTTCGATAGTGTTACTATGGTTCACATTTACATGTCACT
Source organism: Trachemys scripta elegans (assembly GCF_013100865.1). Classification (NCBI taxonomy): domain Eukaryota; kingdom Metazoa; phylum Chordata; order Testudines; family Emydidae; genus Trachemys; species Trachemys scripta. Next base: position 28,209,270 of record NC_048310.1, on the reverse strand, counting down.
CTCCATTTTACCTGACTGCACCTAACATCATTTAAATTGAAATCCATTAACATTTCCAAACAAAGAACAAATTCACCATATAAACATTTGGGTTAACTCACTGGCCTGTGCACCTAAGAACATTCTCCAGCAACAAAAATTTCACTTCTCTTCTCGGCTTCAATTTTACTTGCTCAAAACCAACAATATAGTCAGTATATCAACATGTTTTTCCTCTTGATCCAGGATCTCCTCACGGATCAACTCCCAAAAGGATTACACTCTGCATGTTGTCCGCCTGGGGCGGAAGATGAGCTTCTCTGCTCCATTCTCCTTCCTAGCCTGCTCCCTGTAGGATTACACTCTTTAGGCCATCCACCTGTGAATCATAAACTGGGTTCTTTGATCCTGGGACTCCTGCAGGAACCTTCCTACTCCCTGCAATTCACCACCTCAATTTAGTTACTTGCTGGTTTTTATGAGGACTAGGTGATTTTCAAGCTAGTACCTGGTCCCTACCCTCATAGCATCAGCTGAGAGACAACTGAGGAGTCATAGGTGGGGCAAGGCCAACAACACTGCAATACACCACAAATCTCTGCGGTATAAAAGGAAAAAGCCAGTTAAAGCGTCCAAAACTTCAGAACTGACAGTGGAAAGCCTGGACAAAGAGGTGTCTCGCAAGACATTCTCAAATGTGGCCACTGTTGGGGTTATATGCATTTCGAATACAAGTGAATTCTGAAGGAGCAGGACAGCTACTGAAGAAGACCAAATTTCAGCTCACAACCTTCAGTCTTGAGAAACATTACTGAGTAGCATTTGTAACAGAGCACTATCTTTTTTAGTCTAGCCCATACATAGAGACCAGCTACTTGTATTTCATACAGAAGTGTATTTTCAGTCTGTCTAGAGTAGAGTCCGGGCATAATATGCTCTAACAGTTCTGCCCAACTCAGACGTTTACTTTCTCTGCCTTCATTCTTATGCCACTGTATTATAACATCAGAGACTGAATTAGAAGGATGTGAAGATTCATTTTTGCAAACATTTTACCAGCTCCATTGAACTTCAGTTGTGATAGCAGCCTCTGAAGTTCAGAATCAATTCCATGATCAGTCTAATTTCCTCCCCCCATTCTTTTGCACCTGAAATGTTGGCTGAGACATTTTATAAACCAGAAACTCCAGATTTAGCTTGGCTTGATTAGAACTCACTGAAATCTACGAAATATACACCTAATTTTCTTCATATCTTAAAAATAATATCTATATCTATAGATCATTACCACTACTTTAGTGCTATTTTGCCACTGTAGCTCAAAACAATATACTGCTAAGGGTACTGTGGCAAAGCAAATTCATTTAAGTAGTTTTTGCCAGTATCAAATATATTCCACTAATCTTGCACATATATGGATTACAACTTTTCAATCAGGTTTTTGGTTTTATTCTTTTTAACATCACCATTGGTAAAGTCTGAAAAGCAGGTAAGATACGCAAGCTAAAGCTCTGGTGTAAAGCAACTTGTAACTTTCACAGGTGACTTTAATGTCAAGAAATGTACAAGATCAGTTAGGAAATTGCCAAATTAAGGATTCCAGAGCATGGAAAATGGGAATAAAAGAATGTGGCCATGTGATATTTTCTATTCCCTTTATCTCTGATAAATGCAAGCTTTAATATATTATTGTTTGTTAGCAACATATACCATATAACACAGAATGTATACTACAGTTCACTTAACTCTGCAGGACCAGCATTAACTTTTAGAATTGACTGACTTTTGAATGCTTAATATTTAATGCTTGATGATGCAAAAAAATTGTATGAAAACAGTACACTGAAGACACCATAATTTCTGAATCTTAATATTTCAAATCACAAGTGTATCATTTTAATATTCATTTATACTCATTACATACGTAAAACATTTTAACACAAATATGTTTCCAAACCCAAATCCAACATCAAAACAGAAACTGATGGAACATGATGGCTGTCTAGGAGATACATATGTATACCAAAGTATTGCCAATATTTCAACATGCATGTTTAATTTAATTTAATTTTGCCTTCTAAACTTCAGTGATCAATATTACATACTGTTATACTGTCCTTGAAGGTAAGAACTACTGACCTGATTTTCAGAATGTTGAAACCCTAGATGCTTACGTGTTTGTTTGTATTCTCACTTGTACACCCATTTTGCACAACCAGTTATACATGCAATTGATGTCACCCCATGAGGAATGTAAATATCACATTGCAACTGTGGTAACTGTGTAAGTAAAGGAGTTCTAGAAATAATTTTCAGAAAGATTAGATCTGAGTTATTATGTATTTCATAACTTCATACTAAAGAAACTAACACAAAAGTGAAAAATAAACAGAAAGCTTCAACTTGCATATACTTTTTTATAACATCAATGTCGGGGCTTTTCTAATTTCATGTCAATAATTTGTGTACCATAATCACGAGCAAACCCAATGGCCTGGCTCTGATTGAAGTTATCTTTGCAAAGATAAGAAGCTGTGATTTTTTTCTGTCTTGGAACCCTTTTGTACAAAGAGTTATTTTTAGGACAGCTTCAACATGGAGCCTGTATACCTCTGACAGCATCTTCTTAAATCCCTGACAGCAACTAAAACACCTTTGATCTAATTAGCATTTAAATTGTAAACCAATTAACTCCCCTAATTCATGTAACAAAAAGTACAATCTGCACTGAGTTCAAGTTATATTACTTTCATCTGGGGGTTCTGGTGACACTGATTATCCAACTGGAACTCTGCTGCTATGATTGATGTCACCCATAAGGCCTAAGTAATAACTTCCTTAGATCTCCCTGAAGCTCATCCATTGTCTTCTGGATTTTCAATAGTGGGAAAAGTTACATTGGATTTATAAGGAGAAAAAAATTTTTTTTTAAATCCTCCCATCTCAAAGTAAATATGACAGAACAGAAAATAAACTCAAAGAAAGTTATTTTAAAAAATTAAGTGTTTGACACATTCTGACCAATGTATTTAAAAAAAAAAAAAAAAAAAAAAAAAAAAAACTGTCCATCCCCAGCTAAAACTATCCAGCACTTAAAACTCTTCACAAAGGTTATGGAAGATTTCATTCTGTAAGGACTGCAGAACTTTATACAGGATCCCATCACTTACAGTGTAACATTTTAACTAAAAGATTAGAAGTACTGTAGAAGGCAATACAAGAATTGGCAATACAAGAATTGACAGAGTAGGAAGCCTGTGGTTACACAGTTAATATTTTCTGAAGTGACCAGCAATATTAGGTTCCCAACTTGAGACACCCTGAAATAGCCTTATTTTGAAAAAGCAAATGCTCACCACTTTCTGAAAATCAGGGCCCTCTGAGACATTTCAAGATGGGCACACAAACACAGAGCCACCCAAAAGCACCAGTAATTACTGAAAATATAAGTCCATCTCAATGAGCCCCTGGAAGACACCTGAGCTCAACAGCTGCCTGCTTAATGTAAGTGCACCTTGGCCTTAAGAAAGGCCATTCACATTACATCTAGCATGTGAACCATGCAACGACATCTCACTTTGTGCAAAGAACTGAAGCAGGGATATCGCTGAACTAGCCAAAGACACTCCCCAACTGACATGCTCTTGTCTTGCAACTACAAAGACAACTATCCAAAGTTAGATACTATATTTTGCAACACACAAGCTTAAAAAAAAGCCATCCATCATCATACAATCTCCATCCAGAGAGTATATGAATGTGTGCATGAAGTAAAAAGCATCTAAGTGGTTCTCCCCAGATCTCTCACCTTATGCATGGGCTTATAACATTAGGTGGATCTATGAAAATAGTGTCACCTTCACATAGAAAATGGGAATATGACAGCAGGTGATGTTTGTTCATCTACCCCACCCACCATATGTTCACCAATCACAAGATGGTGTGGGCTGTGTTAGACATAGTACCAAATATATATACAGCACAGAAGGCAATTTAGACAAGACATCCAGATGCACACATACACAGTTAGAAGAGGTCTAACCACAGCTAACCTCACATGGATATTCCCCCAGATTGTGTGTTTCTGCCTCTCAGAGAGGGAAACAGGGTCAGCTGGAGAGTACCGCAGAAATGGCACTCTTATATCTGTACCATCATACCTCAGAAAATATACTCTCTATGGAAATATACTCAGTGTCAGAAGGAAAGGTCTGTGAAGTACGTAGACTGTTGTATTAATACAACAGGACATAAAAGCAATGAGAGCAAGAGGTCGGTGCAAAGTGTCTCACCAAGTGGATTCGAATACATGTGCACTTTTAGAAGATATGTGAAGAGTTAGAATTCTGAAAAACATGCTCATCTCCTTGGTGCGAGTGTACATACATGCAATAGCAGGCTGTTTTTACAGTGTTTCCCCACCACCATGTGCCATATGCATGACAGGGGATGTCTGAGAAAAATGTCTCACCCCTCCCATGTGTATGTGCATTCACACTGACAGTAGGAAGGGCTTCTACAAATAAATATGTATATACTAAAGCTCCCCCCCCCCCATCTCCAAAGTGTTCTGCAGACATTCATTAATTAAACCAAGGGTGAAACCCACAACACGAGTGCATGCAGTGACAGCAGGAGTCTGCAAGGCAATTCCTCCCTCCTGCATATAGGCGTGTCTGCAACATTAGTATTCATACAGACACCTCCCTGGGCATTTCCAGAACTGCACACATTTTGTTGTAATTGAAGATTTTCTTTACGTACTCTGAAATTAGATACTATCCCCCTGCGAGTGTCTGCAATCAAATTAGGAGGTTTTCATCCACTATGGTCGTTAACCTCACATGTACAATATGCCTCCTAGCAGTCCTATCCTGCATATATATCTGGGAGTAGAAAAGGTGATGACTCCTGCTCATTGGTGTATAACATGTTGGTTGTGCAATATACCCCTCCACTTTTCCTTGTATAATTCTCTCAGATATTTCTAACAAGCCTATTGCCCTGGCATGCAAGAGAAAACAGATCAAGAGAAGATGCCTTTGAAATAACTCTTCCTTCCCCCAAATGTGAGCCTGCCTCAGGGCAATGACCGCAAGAGAAGATGCCAGAGTAGGTACCATCCCTCCCCTCCCTCTCCCATGTGAGTGCGCATCTGTGCAATGGCAGCAGGGAGCGATGCCTGTGAAAGATGCTCCTGATGTGTGACAGCAGAAGGTGGTTATAGACCACTCGTTCTTTCCTCTCCCCCCGCCCCCCCCGATCATAAATATGGGTGTCTGTGCAATGACAGCAGGAGGGCGTGCAACAGGCCCCACCCCACCCCCACATATGCGTGTCTGTGCAGGGCCAGCGGGAGATGGGGACTGAGCATGCTCTGCTCGCCCTCCCACCCCATGTGCGTCCCGTCAGGGCAAGAAGAGGCGGCGCCAGGGGAGCAGATTCCCCCAAAGAGCCGGCCGGCCCCGGCCCCATACGGGTCGCTTCTCCTCACATGTGCTGTGTTTCCCCCCGCCCCCTTCCCCCTGACTGCCACCTCTCGATCCCCTAGGCCTCCCCCACCCCAGCTGCTCCGTATCGCCCCCTGCCCCGCTCCCCTCACGGCCACGCCGGGGCGCTTACCCCACGACTCCCGGACTGTAGTTCCTCCCCTTCCAAGGGGTGAGCGGCTGGGCCTGGTCACTGGCGGCCGGCCCGTCCCCCGGGGCGGGGGCCCCGCTCTGCTCGGGGGGCCCCAGGAGGATGGTGTAGTTGAACCCGAAGGTGCTGGCCTTGTTGTCACGTTTCCTCTTGTTGCCGGCGGCCGAGGCAGAGGCGGCGGGCGGCGCCCCCCGTGCAGGCCGGGCCCAGGCGGTGAGCCCCGGGGGCGGCGGGGCCTGGTGGCGGCTGTGGTTGTGCTGGTTGTTGGCGTTCTCGAGCGGCAGGAAGTCGGGCTGGGGGTCGATCCGGGGGACGCGGTACATGCCGGGCAGGGAGGCCGGGCCCACCCCGGCGGGAGCGCTCTGCTGCCGCTGCTGCGGGAAGTACAGGTTGCGGACCCCCTGCGTGGTCTCCCAGATCTGCATCCACAGGCGGTTCGCGGGGCCGAGCTGCTCTGGCTGGAACCAGGCGATCCGGGGATCCATCAAACGGGGACCAACCCCGGCTGCCTCCACTCCCGCTCCGCGCCGGCCGCCGTCGCCAAGACCCTGTCACCGGGTCCCAGCGCTAATGGCGGCTCCTATGGAAAGGCAGCTCTGCGCCTGCCTACTGCCTGCTTGCGCTCCACACAGCCCCCGCCCCTCACGGCGGGCGAGCGAGGCGAGGCGGGGCCCGCCCGGGCCCCAAGCCTACGGGCCGCGCGTAATAAAGGGGCGGCGGCTGCTCGGGGCGGGGAGCTCCTGAGCCGCGTTATTCGTGGCCCCTCTAGCACATTAACACCCCTGGCTTCTAGCAACCTGGGCTGTGTCCCCAGCCAGGCGCCGGTGTGACCTCCCAGCCCTCGCTCCCAAACTCGCCCTCTTCGTGCGCCTAGCCCCGTTCCCTCCACCCCATTTATCCTCCCATTCCCCCACCCCATTCGCACAGGGCAATCGCTACCCCCCCCCGCCCCATTCTCCCCCTCGCGTCTCTCCCCGGGCCCCCCGCTTGTTGTATTTTTGAGCCACTCAATATTCAGTCATCAACTAATTAAACTATCCTCTGACCTGACGCGAGACAGCGAAATTGTTAGGGCGTTCGGGTGCCAAATCAGATTTCGTGACCAGAAAGCACTCCAGGAAATGTTTCATTGCAGTGAAAACAGTTATAGTGTCTAATCTTGCAACGGGATTCGCCCGAATGGTTCTTTGCACAATAGCACAACTTGAGCAGATGGGGCCACGTGGGCCGATCCAGTCTCAGAATCAAGATCATTATTTTGATTTAAATATCACCCTGCCCTGTATGCAATAGTATCTGAAAATGAGAAAGTGAATCCGACTAAAAACAAAGTGGAATTAAATGTAAAAAGTAAACAAACTGCATAAATAGTACGAAGAAAATTTGATTACCTTATTAGCAACATGAGAAAGGTATTGTGTTGTTTTAAATGTTTAAAATCATTTTAAAAATATTTACTTTTATCTTCCTATTGTCCAGTTTCATTACTGAGTTATAACTATTCTATGCTTGATAATACAGGCAGATGTGCTTTGATAGTTCTTTCATTATATTTTTCCTTTGTTATAATTAACTCCATAAAATACATGCAGATTGGTGGATTTTTGAAAGCACTATGTTTCCACTTCCTAAAATACTGTAACAATTCTGAACTCAGGGCCAAATGGGACTACACAGCAGCAGTGAGGGTAGAAATGGAATTAGCTGGCCCTTTCATGGCATGTGAACTATGAACTTCTGAGTCATTGCAGAAGAACACATACACATTAACCAGTTTATTAATAACGCGGAGTATTACACTGCTAAATTGCAGGGAGGTGTATTGCATAGGCATGTTATTAAATTATCCCAACTATGCAATGAAGTTTACCCCTTACTTCATGGTCCAAACCATGTACACCTCTTAAACTGCCCTTCTTGCTGACACCTGTTGTTAGCAACAGATTAGTTCCTTAGTGTAGATAAGGCCTGAGATAAAGAGTAGAGTTCACACCTTTGTGTTGCTGTTTATTGGTTTGAGATAATTCTTTGCCAGACTGGGTTAAAGTTGACCTGCAAAAAAGTGGGGAAGGAAATAGACTTTTCGTTTTACGACATAAAAAGGTCTGAACATTTTTGGAGGGGTTATTCTGGTTTATTTTTACTTCACAAATTCAGGTTGTGTCTAACGTGTAAGATTATGGCTGTGGATAACTGAATCTGGGAAACAGAATAGGAGTAAGAACCAACTGCCCTCTAGTTTTCTAGGCTACAGTTCCTATCATAGGGTCCCTAAAGCATCTACTCCAAACTATATTTGGAAAGCCTGTGCATAGTTGTGAACATGTCTAGTTTGGACATATAGTGTGCAACAGATGTTTTGGGGGAGTAAAAGATGGTTAGGATGCTAAATTACTTTAATATATACAAGGTCTATGAAGACTGGAGAATGAGAGAGAAATACCACAAAGCCAAGAGAATGAAAATTGAGCAATTAGGAGGAGAAAGAATTTTTAGTTAGATTTAACTGTATGTTTTTGTTTCATATTTAATATCTGTCACAGAATTTTATACTACCATCCATCATTATAGTATCTGAATACCTTACACATAAAATCAGTAGCAAAGGCTTTAGTGGGTTTAATGGAATTACTGACACTTTTCCCTCAGATCTCTACTTGGGTTAGGTTTTGTTTTTGGTGGGAAGGTTGTAAGAGGTCTGGGAATAAAAGGGGTGTTTAAATTAGGAATGTCACTTACGCTGGAAAGGCTTTCTCAAAGAGGAAGGCTTTGCAACATTTCCTAAAGATGATCAGACTCTAGATTCACATGATGTCCTCTAAAAGACTGTTCCATAGCTGGATCCCCTCAACAGAGAATGCTTTGTCCCCAGCTCTCATGTTTTGTCCTGGGTTTTGCAATCCACATTATTGCAGTGGAGCACAGCTACTGTTATCAAAATTTTGTCTGATGTAGGTGGGGCTTGATGCATTAATTGCTTTAAAAATTAGGACCAAGGTCTTTAAACTGATTGGGAGCTAGTGTAGGGATTTGAGCATAGCACATCTTGGAGAAAGGAAGCCATTTTTAAATACTCAATACCCCCATTCCTTTAATTAAGGTACAAGCGCTAACAATATACATTTTTGGAAACCCCAACAAGTTCTGCAATAAAATCACAGAAGATCTGAGTTGATGTTTCTGGTATTTCTATTATTTAAAAAATAAAAAAAGGCAAAAATTTTTTGTAAGTTGCCTTCTCCTTCCAGCCTCTTTACATATGATGAAAAAAAGACAGGCACAAGCTCAATTTAAAAACAAATTATTTGAGGTCACCTATAAGAGGGCAGCGATCAATAACAATGACAAATTGCAGCTTAGACCCCAATCTTGCAAACAGTGAAGCCAAATTGATTTAGTTTACACTCACATGTGTAAAGTTATGCATGTGCCTAAGTCTTTGCCGGACTGGAGCATATTTGAATCTTCTGAAAACCATGTTGTGTATGTTTAATAAAACACTTAAAATCCATCACTTGAAAGGTGTCCCAGCACTACTCCTTATGCCTGGCAAAATGAGGCCAGGATGTCTTGAAAAGTGTGATGCCACAAAGGGAGCAGACTTTGTTAGGCTGTCCAAAAAAAAAAAAAAAAAACACACAAAAAACCAAGTGAGCATGCTCAGAAGTGACATCTCAGTACTTATATCCCACAATGCAAAGAGCTCCTGAACCCCAGTTTAAATTAAATGTGGTGCACTGTATGTCATAAATAATACAGCAGTGTCAGAGTGTAGTTGGAATGGGGCTATTAGGCTGTATCATTTTCCTGCTACTTTTCTAAGGCAAGATGCCACTCATCCTCTCTCCTACTGTTTCTCAAATAGTAGATTTCCTTCCCACAGCTCCACATTCACTCCTGCTCCCGGCTACGGATAGCTCCTTTCTTTGATGTAAATCATAACAAACAGCTCAGATTTGCTTACCTTATATAGAAGATGCTTCTCATACAAATTAGAAGGATCTCTGACTCAAAGCTCTTAGGTTATATACAACCCGAGTCACTGAAATACTATTAACAATGTCAAACTCTCTTTAATATTATAGGCAAAGGAATGCAGGCCAAACTTTCAAAGAGATCTGTAAGTGAAAATTCCTGTAATAAATATTTTTCTTTCTTGATTACATATATATTTTAGTTATCAACATAACGTCAACAAGATGTAAAAATAACACTATTAGGAAACTATTTAACAGCATACAAATTAAACATATTCAAGGCCCTACTTGAATCGTGGGATGATTATCCAAAAATTGCATCCGAGTTGCAGAAAAGCCAAGGAAAATCATGTAAAAATAATAATGGACCTTATTATTTGCAGTAATAAGGTCCATTATTACTTATCCGCAATTTTCCACTGTGAGCTACACAGGGCTGAGAGCAGGGGCTCCTGCTGTTAGCTTACCCCCCCTGCTCACACTGTCAGCCCCACACACAGCAGGGCTCCCGCTGTCAAAATGGCAGTGGAAGTCTAATATTGCGGGATCTGCATGTGATGGGTTCCCCCTGAGGTGCCACCTGGAACTGGGGTACCACTGAGCCTTCTGATGCACCAGCCTGGGCTTCCTCTCACACTGTGCTGCTGTGACAAGCTGCAGACCTGCTACCAGTTTTACACTTCCACCAGCATACACACAGGTAGGGACAAACCCAGCTGCAGTTACATGCAGGCTCTCTGCCTCGCCACTGCATGAACCAAAAGTAGAAAGGCTAAAGCCAAGGTAACTCTCAGCTCCCCATGCACGCACCCCCTCTGGGGCATAAATCCAAAATTATATAGTCTTGTTCTTCACATGGAACTGTACAATGCAAGCTCAGAGTTCCTCCCCCCTCAGCGTGGAGAGGAATATGCAACTGAGCTAAGATTCCCATGCACGTCACTCCAAACTCACTGGTTTAGATTAAAACAAAATAAATTTGACTACAAAAGATAGATTTTAAGTGACAGATCAAAGCAGATCTAGCAATTAAACAAAAATGCTAACTAAGCTTAATATACTAGATAGATTGGATATGAATTAACATTCTCACCCTAACTGATGGTACAAGCAGACTTGTAGATTCTTAAGGCACAAGGTGCATTAGCTCTACAGCTTAGGTTTCTCAGGTCTTCACACACAGGCTAGAAATCCCTTTAGCCTGGATCCTGCACTTTCCCCACTTCTTTGTTCCTCAGGTATTTCCAGGAGTCCTCTTGTGTGGGGAGTGAAGAACAATCAATGATGTCACTCCCTGCCTTATATAGCTTTAGCATATGGTGGGACCCCTTTGTTTCAAAAAATGGTTCCCAGACCAGTTTGTGGAAAAATATTGACATCCCAAGATGGAATCCAGAGTCATGTAATCTAGTCACGTGATCTTGCATACCTTGCTGAGTTATAGCTGCCATTATTTTCAGGCTGTCTGGAAAATTCACAGGAAGGTTAAGTTCTTCCAGGGTCCATTGTCTTTGCTGATGGGCCATCAGCCCCATCTGGCTTCTTCATTGTTGTACCTGAAAGGTTGGCTGTAGGTGTTTTCCAGAGTAAGCCCATTTGAAATACAGTTCCCTAGTCTATATTCATAACTTCATATACAAAAATGATACATGCATACAAATAGGATAATCATATTCAGCAAATCATAACTTTTCCAATGACACCTCACACAACCTGTGTTGTACAAAATGCATCATAATTATGCCTTAATTATATCATAATAATATCACTATAAAGAATATGGGGTGCAGTGTCACATTGCAATTTCCATAATATCATGAATAAAGTAGGGTCTTAAACAGATGATGTTTCATACTACCTTTCCAGAAAGTAATTGATTGCTTGTCTCATTTATTACAGGACAAAATTAAAATAATTAGGGGAAAAGATATAGAAGCAAAATGAAATTAAAGTGTAATTAGTATTCAGAAATCAGTTCTTGATCGGTACATAATTCAGGTGTTCGGGATGAATTTTAGAACTTCTGAAAGGAGCTGGCTTGACTGCCCTAGGGTTTCATTCAGAGAACAAATACAGACAATAAAAGCTTTCCCACACAGCCTTATCCACGTGCCTCAGCTCTGATCCTGACGCAGAAGTCCTCTAAGAGTGAGAGAGCACGACAGTCCTCAATCCTTGGCCTCCGTTGAGACTGCCACAAGGGTTTCCAGTCAAGTGTCAGGGTTTTTATTATGTGGACTGAGAACACCTGCTCATTTCATATATGCCAGAAAAGAGCCATCAGATAATTCCGTACTACCCTGAACTGGATTTGAATTTGCAACAACAGGTACAAGACTCTATATTCCTTATAAATCCCCTAAGAATATCTGTCCTGAAAATCAGTTATTGAGAGAAACTGAATTTTCAAGCACATGGTTTTTTATTATGCAACATACCAATGTTCCACAAGGTGTGCACTTCATTTATAATTATAAAACAGTGAACTGCAGTTGCATCCAAGTTCTGGTTTTAATGTAATAGTTTTTATAACAATATTGTGTTCTCTCACTTCACATCCCATCTTTAATTTGCTCTCACTTTTGTATCTTAAGTGAGAGAACATCACAAGCTACAAACAAACAAACCAATACTGCTTAAAAGTTAGGCCTTTTGAAGCAATGGACAGTTAAACCAGTTAAAGCCTTAACTTTAATGTACATAAGTGAGGCATTTTCTGAATTTGTCAAAGCATGACAAGCCAACTGTATTTTAACAAACACTTTTTTTAATGTTCCTATTTGGTGTTTGTTTTTACTGTCTGTGAAAGAAAGCTAATAGGGACAATTATTCCTTATTTGTGCATCCTGGGATGCACCAATTCGCAGACTGAGGAAAAGGCAGAGAAGAAGCAGCAAGTACTGCCTACCCTACTGCTACTGAGTGGGGAGCGAAGCAGGAAGTTCACTTCCCTGAATTCCTTTCTTTTGGGTAGTGGGCCTATTTATAAACTGGGATCCTAATTTTCCATGATAAAAAACAAAACAAAATTCTCCTACAAAAAATACCAAAAATCCACATTTTCTGTGATTAAAATGAAACACTGAACTTTAGTTCCCCTAGCCACAATATATATATAGGTATCAGTTAAACACAATGCTTTATTGATATATTTACAATTTTTAAGCTGACAGCCCGAGCCCCACCATTTCTCCTGGATTATCCAAATGTTTGATTATCTGATCTGACCCCGGTCCCAATTAGATCAGATAATTGGGGTTCCACTGTGTGTGTTTATTTTTTCCCAAAAATGTAAAAACTAAAGATTCTATGTAAAAATACAAAACCCACGTTTTTCCGTGTTAAGCAGATTTCTAGGATCCCTGATTATTAAACACATACGGCCATACTGAGTCAGACCAATGGTCCATCTAGCCCACTATCCTGTCTTCCGACAGTGGCCAATGTCAGATGCTTCAGAGGGAATGAACAGAACAAGGAAACATATTGGGTGATCCGTCCTCCTCTGTCATCCAGGCCCAGCTATTGGAAGTCAGAGGTTTAGGAACACCCAGAGCATGGGGTAGCACCCCTGACCATCTTGGCTAATAACCCGGGATGAACCTATCCTTCATGAACTTATCTAATTCTTTTTTGAAGCCAGTATACTTTGGCCTTCACACTATCCCATCGCAATAAGCTACAGATGGACCATGTGTTGTGTGAAGAAGTCATCAAGAACACATATTGTGGGAGCGCCGAAATGTCTCAGATGGGATCAAAGTTGCATTATGCGGAGCGTTGTACAAACACAAATAAAAAGAGAATCCCCTGGCTGCAGGGTTTACAATCTAAAAGACAGACTGGGGTTGGCGACAGGCATAAACTGACAAGCAAATGAATATGTTATCAGAGTAGGCATCAGAAATATAGCTAATTGTGTGACATATGAATTGATATAAGATGTTAGACCACAATATTCTCTGCCCTCTCTCTGGATCCTCAATGCAGGCCATATCCAAATCATTCCACTTTTTCCTTCAAAACATCTCTAAGATCTGGCTTTGTCTGTATCCAGATTACCAAAGTTCTTATCTGCATCCTCTTCATCTCCCATCTGGACTGCTGTAACTTTACCCCCACTTTAAATCAATTTAAAAGGCTGCTTTCAAAAATTATCTCCCTAGCTCATCAATTCAGTTGTGCCATTCCCTCTTTTAAACCAACTCCTAATCCTTATCTTGCAGATCCTTTACAAATTAGCTCCTCCTTACTTTTCCAGTCTCTTATCTCACTAAGGCACTCCATTAGGAATGAGCAGCCTCTTCGCTGATGTGTAAAAGTGTACGTTGTCTTCCATCCTGACCTGTATGCATGGAATACACTCCCCAAATTAAATTACACAGCCACTACCACATTCTCCCCCATGACCTCTCTCTTCTATGAAATCAACAGCTCAACATCCAATTGGGGTGATCAAGCAGATGATATCTTAAACTCCCTTATTCGCTTTATTTAAAAAAACCATGAACTCTCCAAACTGTACACTTGGCTAGTTATTTATTTATATTTATATTATTTCAATAAAGGTCAGAGCCCCATTCTGCTAGGCGTTTTACAGAGATTTTACAGCTGAGGTATGAGGGCACAATAGGTGGATGGAACAGATTAACAGGGACGGTAACAATAAAAACAGAGTTTAGCATAAAAGCAGAAGTCTGCGCTCACTACTTGCCTAAGCAATGCCAGATGGTAAGAGATCTAGGAGGGGTAGTAGGGTCATTTTGCCAAGTCCTATATAAATCAGAATGGATTACAGTCCAGGACCCCACCCACTCAGGTAAAGGAAGGTGCTGGGTACTACTGGTGAGAAGGAATTAACAAAACTTGTTTGGAATGGTTAGGTTTCACCAGGTATCCCTTCAATTTCATCCTGAGTTCATGATTAACTCATGCGAATCAAAAATGGCTTTTTTCATTTAACTCTATAGCACTCATTATGAGCTTTCATAAGACCCCATTATACTGTAACTCATATCCGGCCTAACACAACCAAAACACTGTTGTCACAATATGTATCCAAAACATATCTTTTAAGGTATCATGCGTATCTGGTGACATGCTGGTCAGGAATATCTTTGAGTGATGTATGTATGGATTATTTGTAAATAATTCTGTGTGTGTGCTGGAAATATATTTATAGAATGTGTTTTGGAAGTAGTGCATAAATTAAGCCTGCCCTATACAAAGGAATGTGAATTTACCTGTCTGACCAGCTTGACTGCAGGCAGAAGACAATGAAAGTACAATTACGTATAAGATAAACAAAGCAATCAAATAAACAAGCAATGGAGGACAGTTTAGTGAAAACACTGGGGGACAGAGTCTGCACCCCCAGAAAGTCTTCCTGGCCCTTGAGGCAGACACATTGGACATTGGGAAACATAAGGGGAACCAAAAGGCATTCTAGTTGTCCATCACTTAGTGAACGGGAACTGTGAAAGTTGGATCTTGAAGGGCTAGAGCTGCTGGTAATTTGATGCGAGAAAACTGCTTAAAGATTGTAACATGCTAAAATTAAGTTTTTGTCACTAGAAAGTGTATCTTGTTTTGTTTGTAATCATACCTGACTGTTTTTCTCTTGCTTAGTATCACTTAAATATCTTTATGAATAAATTTGTGATTAGTTTTTACTGTAAACTATCTCAGTACTGTTATATATAAATAAGTGTGAATCCTCAGCTAAACTAACAGGATGGTATGTGTGCTCTGTCTCTTTAGAGGCTGCAAACTTAAATTCTGTGAGTGGCCAGTGAGAGGGACTGGACACTAGAGACAGATGTCTTTGGGGAACTCAGGAATTGGGGTTCATGTATTGTTACTTGCAAGACAAAGAAGACTTTACATGGTAGAGTCTTGAGTTTGCTGGGGAACTGGGCAGACTACACTCTTGCTGAGGCAGAGGGCTAACACAGTGGCTTATAGTTCTGGGTTCCATGAAGAGACCATCACATTCCCAACACCTAACAGCTCTGCCAGGGAGCAATAGTCAGTGCTGCTGTGCAGCTTCTCATCTACTAATGCAACTCATAGTAGCAGGAATAGTATTTCACAGGAATGGTTTGATGCTCGTTACCAGAGTTGAAAGTGAACTTTGTCATTCTCAGGTTTCTTGGCCACTACTGGGTAAAGTTGGGTCTGCTCAGCCCAGAAACTCACTTTTCTGTTGTTTGCTTCTGTAGTATAATTGGACAAAAAGCTCTTGAAGTGCAGCTCCCTTGTCACTGATTTCTCTGTCTTCTATAAGCATTTCTGACCTGCTTTGCTTTTAAGCAGGAAACTCCCAAAGTGGAAAGACTCAGCGACCTGAAGTGTAAACCCGGTATCTGTGAGAAAGGAGGATTATGGGGATTATATAATCAGTCCCAGAATCTGAATAGGGGAAATGGGGGCGAGAGAAAACATCATGGAATGAACACCCATAATTTTCTCTGATGGCAGCAGCAGCTGAGGCACTATGGGATAGTTGTCCAGGTTTTCTCCAATGCACTAATACAAATAGTACTCAGTAGCATGTGAGATGTGGAAAACCCAGTACAGTTGACACTTGGTTGTATTATGATAAAAGCTGCTGTGTGGACACAATTTTGTTGTAACTAGGTCAAATGAGTGTATCATGACCTGGTTACAAAATTGTGATTGTATTTGTATAATGCAGAAGCTTTGGAAAAAATGGAAAAACTCAGTAATAATGGGAAATTTCAACTACCCCCATATTGACAGGGTACAAATTACCTCAGGATCAAATGCAGAGATAGTTTTTAGACATCATAAATCACTGCTTCTTGGATCAGCTAGACCTGGAACTCACAAGGGGAGAGGCAATTCTTGATTTACTCCTAAGTAGAACACAGGATCTGGTCCAAGAGCTGAATATAGCCAAAATGCTTGGTTATAGCGACGATAATGTAATTAAATTTAACATCCGGGGAGAGGAGAAGAATACCGAAGAAACACACCAAAGTATCATTTAATTTCTAAAATGGGACCAACACAAAAATGAAGAAGCTAGTTAAATGGAAATTAAAAGGAACAGCCACAAGAGTGAAATGCCTGCAAGCTGCATGGAAACTATTTAAAACACCATAAGAGAGGCTTAAACGAAACATATATCCCAAACCAAAATAACAGTAGGACCACCCAAAAAATATCACCATGGCTAAACAAGAAAAAAAAAAAGCAGTTAGAGGCAAAAAGGCATCCTTTAAAAATTGGAAGTCAAACCCTACTGAGGCAAATGGAAAGGAGCATAAACGCTGCCAAGTATAATTAGGCAGGTCAAAAAAGATTTTGAAAAGAACTAGCAAGACACAAAAACTAGTGGCAAAAATTTATTTAAGTATTTCAGAAGCAAGAAGCCTGCCAAATATGAGTGGGGCCACTGGACGAGCAAGGTGCTAAATGAGCACTCAAGGAAGACAAAGACCTTGCAGAGAAAGCAAATGAAACCTTTGCATCGGTCTTCACTGTAGAGGATCTGAGAGAAATTCCCACACTTGAGCCATTCTTTTTAGTTGACAAATCTGAGAAACTGTCCCAGATTGAAGCATCGTGAATTGATAAATTCAACAGTAATAAGTCACCAGGACCAGATGATATTCACCCAAGAGTTCTGAAGGAACTCAGACGTGAAATTGCAGAACTACTATCTGTAGTATGTATCCTATAGCTTAAATCAGCCTCTGTTCCAGATGACTGGAGGGTAGCTAATACAATACCAATTTTTTTAAAGGCTCCAGAGGTGATCATGGCAACTACAGGCTGGTAAACCTGACTTCAGTATTAGGCAAGTTGGTTGAGATTATAGTAAAGAACAAAGTTATCAGACACTTAGATAAATACAATACGTTAGGGAAGGTTCAACACAGATTTTGTAAAGAGAAACCATGCCTCATCGATCTATTCAAATTATTTGAGGGGGTCGACAAGGATGATCCAGTTGATACAGTGCACTTAGACTTTCAGAAAGCTTTTGACAAGGTCCATCACCAAAGGTTCTTAAGCAAACTAAGCTGTCATGGGATAAGAGGGAAGGTCCACTCATGGATCAATAACTGGTTACAAGACAGGACACAAAGAGCAGGAATTAAATGGTCAGTTTTCACAATGGAAAGAGGTAAATAGCAGGGTCCCCAAAAGATCTTTTCTGGGACCTGTGCTGTTCAACATAATCATTAATGATCTGGAAAAAGGGGTGAAGAGTGAAGTGGCAACGTTTGCAGATGATACAAAATTACTTAAGACAGTTAAGTCTGAAGTTGACTTACTAAGGGATCTAATTAAACTGGGTTACTGGGTAACAAAACAGCAGATGAAATTCAATGTTGATAAATGCAAAGTAATGAACAATGGAAAAAATAATCCCCTATACATACAATATGATGAGGTCTAAATTAGCTGTTACCATGCAAGGAAGAGATCTTGGAGTCATCACGCATAGTTCTCTGAAAACATCTACTCAACATGTAGCAGCAGTCAAAAAAACCCAAACCAAAAAAAACCAAAAAACCACACCCTAAAAGAATGTTAGGAACGATTAGGAAAGGGATAGATAATAAAACAGAAAATATCATGCCACTATAGAAATCCATGGTATGCCCACACCTTGAATATCGTGTGCAGTTCTCATCACCCCATCTCAAAAGAGATACGTTAGAATTGGAAAAAAAGTGTAGAGAAAGGCATAGAACAGCTTCCATCTGAGGAAAGATTAAAGACAGGGAATGTTCTGCTTAGAAAAGAGACAACTAACAGGGAATATGACATATCTATAAAACCATGGATGGTAGGGAGAAAGTGAATAGGGAAATGTTATTTACCTCTTCAAATAACACAAAAACTAGGAGTCTTTCAATGAAATTAATAGGCAGCAGGTTTATAACAAATTTAAGGAGGTACTTCTTCACATAACGCACAGTCCACCAGTGTAGCTCATTGCCATAATTTTGTTCTCTTTGTGGATTTAGTTATAGCTAGGAAGATTTGTATTTTAAGGTGGCATGTATGGCTTTTTATTAATGACCTATATAAAAAAAAAGCTATGTTGATTTTGTTCTGCTAAGCATTCTAACTGTTCAGGGTCAGATTCCGGAATAAGGTACTAAAGGGGAGTAAGGATAGCATGGCCCACTTCAAGCATTGCTTCGAGGGAGTGTTGTGGAAAGTGCTAACTGTATTTAAAAATTTAAGTATAATGTTAATCTCAGTATTTATGAGGTGATTACTATGGAAGGTCACCTTCCTGAAATGTTAAATCATTTCTGACAGATGGAACATATGGGGAGCTCCGCAGGCAAAGTCATTAACATAGTTCTGCTTTGCAGTTTAAAAGAATCTTGCAAACAGGTCCCACTACTGAACTTCTGGCTAAGAGTATACTGCAGATACTAGGTCGATGTGCTCACACGCATGTCTGTTCAGAGAGAAGCAGGACCTCACTTATCTATTCAGGAGGATTTCTGAGAGTTTCACTCTGTGATCTCTTTCTCCAAGCCTCTTCCTTTCCTCACCTCACAACTTCAATTATTATTACATGAGGAGCACTTCAAGATACTTTACAACACACACACTCTATATGCTATGTGTTATAGATAGAGAGAGTGAGGTACAGAGGGTGCTGAATGACTTGCCCAAGGTCACACAGGAAGACTGTCCAAATTGGGAATGGAACCCAAACTCCTGCGCCTTAAACACAAGTCCATCCTTTCCTCAATTTTCCACATTTACACAATCTATGCTACTTCCCATTGTTTTCTCCCTCCCTCATAGGATCTTTCCTCAGTCAATTACACTTCCTTCAGACCCCTCCTACTTCCAACTGCCACTCTTAACTGCCACGGAACCTTCTCATTCCCTCCTTTTCCCCCCACTAATGGGGCATCACAAAGCACATTTTGCCTACTCTCTGATGAGCAATAGGAAGGAAAGGAATTTAATTGCAATCAGTTCTATTGGATTAGATTTACTTTCTCCTCTACCCCATTCACTCACTTGGCAAAGTATTTTATTTCAAAAACTTCACAAAATTTGTATATATTTTCAAACTATTCAGCCAGCTCTTTAACCTGCCTTCCATCCCAGCAGTAACTGAATTGGAAAGAAGAGCACTATCTAAATATAAAACACCCTAATCTTTCTCCATGGGTCCTTTAATTTGCTGGATCCCACAAATCCAATTGTGAGTTTTCTATTGCTTTCTATACATTAGCCAGTTACTGTCTTGGTACACAGACCATGCTAACAGACAAGGCAATGAATAATAAAGCATATAGCATCTTTCATATAGGTTATTTTGTTTTCTTTCTGCTATGTTGCCAGTAGAATTTAAAAAGAAAAGTCAATCAAAAGAGGGTACCCACACTTTCTAACATTCAACCCTCTAATATTATAACAAAAACAACACAAATTTAGTATTTGATTAAATAAAACATCTTTGGTCCAGTGCAGCATCAAAAACAAGTCTCAGGGTTACTGATTATAAAAATCTTAACTTGCAGTGGAAGGAAAGGGCATGCTGTTCAGGTAGTTCGCAGGTGGTGATGGGAACACATGAAAGATCTAAAGGTGACAGTAGTGGGGATGTATAGGACATCCATTTAAAAGCATAGATAATCTTTACAAGGAAGATTTGGAAAAGGGCAGCAGGATCCTCCACAAGGGAATGGGAAGAAGGGCTAGAGTTTGAAGATGAAAGACCAGCAGAAATCAAATGCAAAAGCTGCTGCCTCAGCAATTTGTCTTCCTCATTTGTGCCTTTATCATAGATTTGGGCCCTGGCCCACAGAGATATGGATGCAAATGTCATACAGTGGTCTGATTGTACAAATAATTATTTTAATAGTACAGGGAAAATATGACCCTCTCTTTTGTATTGGTTGCCTAATGATTGTGACATGCTAAAGATCTGCAGATTCAGGCCATTGTAGGGTTGCCAGTGTAACTCACCGGGTAGCTCTTTTAGCTTGTATTGGGGCTCAAAGTTTACAAGTAGTAGTCATTTGCAACTTGGCTTAGAATGTGCAGTTCAAGGGATCATGAAGGATCGTGTTCACTCAGCAAGAGTGCTTTTCGGAAGGAAAAATTCTAGCAGCTCATCAGTCCTACAAGGACAAAGGGGAAATTGTACCAGATATTAGAGCAGGAGGGAAAGACTGAGGAAGGTAAAGGCTGGAGGGAGCAGACTACACTGCAGAACATACTATTGTGGAAGTAGTACATTTATTTCTTTTTCTAGTGGTAACAGTAGTTGTTTTCATAGTAGCTCCTTGTCATGTTCTGGAACAGAACAAGAAACACTGTCATATCTAAATTAGGATACCTTTTCTTGGGTCTTCTTACCTCAAAACCATGCTACTATTCCACACATAAAATGGACAGATACGGATGTTTCCACACAAATTAGAAGATCTACTAATTACCAGTACATGGGGGCCACACAGACTATTAAAAAAAAAACATCTTAAATTTACTGTTACTGACCAATTCTGTGTTGAACTAGACACCCATGACAGTAACATTCAGAGTGATATTACTCCTGATTCAAACACCATTTATGATCAAACTTCTGAGACATAAGATGGAGTTCAACATCCTTAACATCTGAATCGTGGGCACTTCTAGGAAATATTTGCATTTCTAGAGCAGGTCTCTCTAAACAACTGCTGAAGCCAAAGTGAGAACAGGGGTGCTACAACTTAAAATCCAAACTCCAGGCTCAGAAAACCCACATGCCTTGCTGTTGCTTTAACCCCAAATGAACACAAGCTCACCTTAGAAAGGAGCACACTTTCATAGGGGTGATGGGGGCCCTTAAGAATTTAAAAACATGGTTCAGCCAGAGATACACAGGAGTACATTTGATAAGTAAAACTACTAATAATACCTATTTCAAGACAAATTGCAGAGGGAAATATACCTAAAGAGGGGGGATAGGAAGCCTCATTTTAAGAAGCTATGTATACCTGCAGTAGTTTTTGTTTCAAAAAGATGCAGATGTGATTCAGTAGATGTGTTGCAGGTACAAAGATTAAAAAATTGTACACTGCTCTTTAAAAATGGTCTTCAATAGAAGACCAAAAAAGCACAGCATGAAAGCTGGTTTAAAGTTTCCACTATAAACTTTTAAAAGGAAATAATGGACTGAATTTTATTATTACAAAACATGGTTAGTAGAAAGGCCTATATATGAACAGGGCCTGCCCAGGGAATCTCAAAAAGAGTATGGCTGAAGTTTAAGATATTTGGTCCCAATCAAGGAATTGTAGTATGCTGGAGCAGTAGTGCTCTATTGCAATCTGACTTTAGCTAGTAAAGGTAGATAGAGCTTTACTTCAGTTGTTGTTCCTCTATCAGCTAAGTGAAGAAGTATCTGAAAAGCAAATACCAATCAGTGACAATTATGTGAATCAGAGAGAGAGAAGTGGGTGGGTAAATACAGAGATAAAAGAGGTTAGAAGCAAGATATACAGAAAACAAAATCTCAGGGACACAGACCCCCAACTCCTACCTACAAAGTTTAAAAAAAATCTTTTTCAAGTGATTAAAGCTTAACTCTGAGGCAAAGGAAGGGTTAAAGAGGCCGTAAATAACCATTTAATACTAATTTGTTATGACAGTATAGCTGAACACAGCCTTATGGGATGAGGAACAGAAATTGCATGCATATTAATTAACGCCATATAGTAAAAGGCTTAAAACTTTTCAACGCAATTCTGCCATGAACTGTGACACAGACTAATCAAAACAAGGGAGTAACAAGTCTAGATATTTTTCCGTCAGATATTATCCAAGCCAAACTGATTAAATTATCAATCTGAAATTAACTGACGTGTGGATGTAACTGCAAAATTGTTTTAACATTTAGTCCTGATAACGCAGTCATGTACAATACTGGAAGACTGCTCACTGACTAAACGCCATGCTCAGAGAAGAAATAAATATAAACAAGTTAAACTGAGAGGATAGGTACCCCAACTAACAATTTTAGATTCATTAGAGTTTCCTTTTTCCACTCAGATAAACTGGAAACATTAGATAATTTCTTTATTTTATCACAAATCCAATTAATCAGTGGATTTTCAGTCTGGATATTTAATAGTAAGACTAGCTCTGAAAAGGCGGTCATTAAAGCTCACCAAGTGAACACTTGGCCTTCTTAGATTTTCTTATCTTTACAGTATTTCTAACATCAGAGACATTAGACATTCATCCAGCACCTCCTCCACCTATTACTGTAAAATTAAATCAAATAGAACCAGATATATTTTACTACTTTTTATTTGTGACTAATGCTATTAAATGATAGAAACCATCTTTAGCAGTCTGAAGAGGAAGTTACACAGCAAGTAACTGATGTTCACCTTTGGGATGCGCTTCTCTCTGGTCGTGAGCCCAGAATAGTTTGCTAACAGTTATTCTTGGAACATGAAACCCTACCTGCATGGAAACCTCTGGGATGTTAAAAGGGGAATGGCTTCCAACTGCCTCAGCTCCTTTCCAACTAGTATGTAAGTTATGTTCTAACAGAGAAAGGAGGAGTGGGGATCAGTGGGAGCAATAGATACAAGATCATCACTTAGTAGTAATCTTTTAAAGAATTGCCTTCCCAGAGCCCCACCTTTGGGAGATTAGCAAAGAGTGCTAAGTTTGAAGGTGGGTCAATGAGTAACCTATATTATAAAACTGCCCTTCCGACCTGAATACCAGACTTTGATGTCAGGACAAGGAGGGAGTGTCTTGTAAAATCTGAAAACAACAACATGGAGCTGATCTACATGTTACTGTACATGGAATGCAATTTTTAATTAATTAATTTTAACAGTTGGCCACAGAGGCCTGCCATTAGCTGAATATGCCTGGAATCCTGATGCTGCAGCAACACCACCTAACCCATAACACTTCTGGATACAATCATGTTACAAACAATCTAGGAGTTTTTGAGTTCCTGAGGAATTCACTCCCACCTAAGGGCTTGTCTCCACTTACAGGGGATCTATACGCAGCGATCAATTCCCCGGGGGTCAATTTAGCGAGTCTAGTGAAGACCTGCTAAATCGACCGCCGATCACTCTCCTGTCGACTCTGGTACTCCATCAGAAAAAGAAGCATAAGGTAAGTCGACAGGAGAGTCTCCCATTGACCCAGTGTGGTGTAGACACCGCAATAAGTCGACCTAAGGTACGTTGACTTCAGCTATGTTATTCATGTAGCTGGAGTTGCGTAACTTACGTCGACTTAGGGAAGGTCTACACCAGGGGTCGGCAACGTTTGGCATGCAGCTCGCCAGGGTAAGCACCCTAGCGGGCCGGGCCAGTTTATTTACCTGCTGACATGACAGGTTCAGCCGATCGTGGCCCCCCCACTCGCCGCGGTTCGCTGTCCCTGGCCAATGGGGGCAGCGGGAAGCCGCAGCCAGCACATCCCTCGCCCACGCCGCTTCCCGACGCTCCCATTGGCCCAGGACGGCGAACCGTGGCGAGTGGGGGCCGCGATCGGCCGAACCTGTCGCGTAAGCAGGTAAATAAACTGTCCCGGCCCACTAGGGTGCTTACCCTGGCGAGCCGCGTGCCAAACGTTGCCGACCCCTGGTCTACACTATGGGGCTAAGTAAGCACCCTGTTCACATCTGAGGTGTGTAACCTGACCTCCCCAGATGACTATGGGGTTTTGGGAATAATACTGGTAGGTTTTTTTGGCTCTAAAGAGCATGTTTATGGACCACAGGCGATTAACTTCTTGCTATCCTAGGGCTTGTAAGTGCCATGTAATTTTCCATGTCTAAGGGACAGTTACCAGGGCTGACTTAGCAACCTACAGTTTATCAGATCTTACTTGTCAGTGCCCTAAATATCCAGCTCCTGAGGAAAAAGCGTTTTAAGTTTGAAATGACTCTTTCTATCTTCACAGACTGTAGAAGACAGGACAGTGCAGGCCAGGCAAGAACTCAGTTACACTCTTCCCTCATGAATTCTTCAGGCTCACCCATAATCAAGCATGGAAAAGGCTACAACAGGCTGCAAGGCTTAAATGACAGAAAGATACTGAAAAAATCAAAACCTGAAAACCCACTAACAGTTAGGCTAAGAACTGCAAAACCAAAACCTAGCACCAAGGGTATGAACAAAAATTAGGCAAGAATTTGCTGTCCGTGCTATTGCAGCCAGCTGACCTCATTGGATTTCTGTACGCATGGAGCTCATCAACCAAAGTCCCTGGCAGAAAATGGGTCTGGACTTGCGGCCAGAGTTGCATTATCTTAAAGGGTGAGGCCTATAAACAGATTAATAGATTATAAGGCTATAAGGGGCCTGTGATGATCTCGATGGCAAGATTTCTTACCCAATAATTTCCTTTCTGCTAGCAACATCTCCCATAATTCTGATATGTATTGGCTATTTCCCTATCTCCGGGTTCCGGAGGCAGTTCAAACCTATAGCACAGCCAATGCTAGCCAGACCCCTCTTCTCTGGCCTGCTGTCACAATTCATTCCAAAACTGTGCAAAAACTTATACAATGTGATTAGTAACAATAACTTCAATGCCAACTAATAAATTATGTACAGTCGGCTATGGCCTACAAGTGTAACTACCAAATTAAATACTGTTCCTTGGCTATTAAGCCATCCACAGAGGGTAGAATTATAGAAGATACTGCCAGCAGGAAGGAAATTGTCTGGTAAGAAATTTACCATTCTGCAAGCTTAGCATCTCCCACTATTATGATAGTTATGGGAAGCAGCAAGCACTGAACAGAAGTAGGGATGGATAAGAAAAACAGAATGCGTTTTTGTGATGTTTCTCAGCACATCCAAAGCAATGAGTCACCTTGTTGCCATTGTCCTTCAGCCTTAGGGAATCTTGTTTGTGCCAGCTGAATGTTAGCTCCCTAACACAACCAGCCTGTCAACCATTCAAGCACTCTCTTCTGGGCTATACCAGTCTTAACGGTTGACAAGAGATGCACCCCAACTACCGAGTCCCTGCAAAGTGTCCCCCTGGTGTGTCCAGCCCCTGTTCACTGGACACCCACAGAAGTCCCAGATCCTCCATTCTCAAAGGAGCAATTCACCCCAGTTAGCCAGTTTTACCTTAGACCACCAGTCCCGCATCAGACACAACACCTGAGATCAATCATAGTAAAACAAAAGGAAATGTATTTTAAGGATAGAGATTCAAACAGATTCTCACCCCCCACAGTTCACTACAGCGTTTGCTGGCCCCAAGGAGCCAGGGCAGTCTTTCATGAAGCACCCCATTGTTTCAAGGTGCCTAATCAGTGAGTGGCTCCAGGGTGTCTTTTCACACCCAATGATATACAGACTCAGCCTTCTGTCTTTACTCACAGACAGGGTGATCCCCTCACTGTCATACTGTTCCTCTTCACTTCCAAGTGGTTTCCATGGGTATAGTATATCTTTGATGTTTTTCCACTGACTTTTCTGTGTTGTTGCAATAGTAGGCAATTAAACAATACATTATATAATCCCCTCCTGCTTGAATGGACCATCACCAAGACACATGACTCCCTGGTGACTCACTTGCACTCCAAGACCACGCAGACATAATTTTCAAAATAGTTACATTATTCCTTAAATATTACCCATACACACATCTCGCAATGATTATAGGTATCAATAAGTTACAAGCTTTCAGCAGACCTCACATGCTACCCCCATGGATAAATACCATGAAAGTGGTGTAACGGGTGCAGTGAGTTTGTCAAGTCTGAGACAGAAGATGCTTGTAAAGAACAGTGAGCCTTTTGCCAATTGGCACCAATTGACCTCTGGGTCACAAGCCCCTAGAGTTAATTGCCCCAAATGGCAGTGCTATTACTAGATCAGTGCCTGCAGCACTTGCTGCCAAAGGAGGTCTCCTCAAAGGACAGAAAGACCATTTTATAGTGTCTAATAAAGGTGTTAACCGATCATCATGTTACTGACCCACAGACCTCTGTGGTAGAACCACAAGCTCTTTCTGCCCACAAGGTGGCCATAGATTTTGTGGCGTGTGCCTTGATGCCATCTAGTAGAGAAGCATCTGATGCTTTATATGCCTCAACAATGTATAGCTTGATCCATCTAGCTAGTGAGAGCTTGGATACCCTGAGCCCTTGGCACTTCAGATGAAAGGAAACAAACAAGGAGCCTGGTCATTTAGTTGATTTGGTGTCCTTGACACAACTTTTCAGTGCTCTTCAACATCTAAAATGTGCTACAGCTTTTCTATTTAGGGCTGTGGCTTTGGACAGAATGAAGGGAGGACAATCTCCTGTGAGGCATGGAAAAATTAATTCACCCTGGGCAACATCTATTCTGGGATTTTTAGCATCACCTAGTCGTGGAATACACAGTGGAATTCCTGCATAGATAAAGCTGCCAGTTCAGAGACTCATGTAGCAGACATGATGGCGACCACAAAAATGGGTTTTGTAGGATAGGTAAATTGGAGATGTGTCAGAGGCTCAAAAGGGTAGGTTGTTAGGGCTTTTAACCCAGTGGTAGGTCACACTAGAAAAGTTTGGTCTAATCACAGGTTTAGCCAGCCTGACTGCTCTAAGAAATCTGGATACCTGAGGGTTCTCTGTCAAGGAACCACAGGTCTACTTATAGATGACACTGGACATGCTATGTAGCTGGGCTGAAATCCCTTGTCTATGGCTTCCTGAAGAAAATCCAGGATAACTGGGATACCAGGATTCATGGGATTTTGTGTGTTCTCAACACCATAAGCTAAACCTAGTTCAGGTGGAGAAGTAGGTTGTTAGTGTTGAAGCTCGCCTGCAGGAGAGTAAAGTTCCAATCACTTTGGAAGATCGTCCGAGCTAATGTTTCCCTTTCAATAGCCAGGCTACTGGTTGTAGCCAGCGTGGGTCTGGATGGAGGAATGGGCCTGGGTAAAAGATGTCTGGTCTCAATGGCAGCTGAAATGATAGTTCCAATGTCAGTTCATAGAACCATGGTCTCCTTAGCCAGTGCAGAACTCACACTATCACCTTTGCTTCTTCTCACCTTATCCTCTGGATCACCTTCCCCAGAAGTGGAAAGGGCAGGTCTTGTGACCATCTGTGTGAAGAGCATCCCTTCCCAGGGATTTGGGGTCTGCTTCCACGGTGAAGTTCTTTGCCCAGTTTTTGTTCTTATGACTGGCAACCTGGTCAGCTGCTGGAAGACTGCACTCCTATGAAATCAGAGTGAAGACCTCCTGAGTCAGACATCATTCTCAGTTGTTGACTGCACCAGACTGAGCCAGTCTGCCTCTTGGTTCAGCTCTCCTTTCATTTGTATTACTCTTATGGAAGGGAGAGTCCTCTCTGCCCATTCCATTATCTCCATCACTTGTGCGGGCAGAGTTACACTCCCTGTCCTCCCTTTGGTTACTGATATACCCCACAGTGATCCTGCTGTTGGATTGGACCAGAACACATTCATCCTTTAGGTAGCTCTGGAACCTCTGTAGGGCCAGTTTGATAGTTCTGAGCTCCAACAGGATGCTGCTATGGTACCTTTCCCTGGGGTTCCAGGCACCTTGCACAGTTCCTGTGCCCAAGATGCACTCCCCTTCCTGTCAGGCTGGCACTGATTGTATCTCCTGGTCTGAAAGGCTTATAGGAAGACCTTTGCAAATGTGCTGTGTGATTGTCCACCACTACAGAGAGATCAGCACCTAGTTCGGAACCATTACCATGCATTACAGTGACCAGTTCCATGCTTTCAGGAGAAGGCCTAAATGCACCTGATATGGGAACTTGCTCATGAGGGGATTCCTGAACACAAAACCAAGAGGCCAAGTAGCTGCAGACAATGAGCTATGGTCAGCCCTGCACACTTTACCAACACAGATATCAGGTTCTGGATCTTGTGGAATCGACCAGCGATGGGTACACCTTTACCACAGAAGTGTCCATTTCCACTTCCATGTGAGCTATTTTTGAGGAGTGAATCAAGCAGCAATTCCTGGTGTTTATCACAAATCCATGTGCTTGAAGCAGATCTAGCATCTGGATTGTGGCACTGTGGGTTGGAGCTCTGATCAAGATGTCATCTAGGAAGAGATACAAGTGACTGCCCTGAAACCTGAGCCTGCCTAACTTGGCAAAGACCCTGGAGGAAGAAAACACAAAATAGGAGCATTTGGTATTGGTAGTGGACTGTGCAATATGAAAATCTGAGCTGTCTGTGGTGGCATGGTTTTATGGGAATGTGGAGAAATGCATCTGCTAAGTCCACAGAAATGAGGAAGTCCCCTTGGGACAGGGATGCTAGTCTCTCTATCCCATTTTCTTCATCTAGTTGTTGAGCCATTTGAGTTCCAGGATGGCTCTGATACCCCTCACCCCCCATATGCTTCTGGACAATGAAGAAAATGAAGCATAGTTCTAAGAACCTTTCTTCTGAGGCAATCTTTTCTATTGCTCCTATTGTTCAGGACATAGGAACATAAGAACAGCTATACTGGGTCAGACCAAAGGTCCATCTAGCCCAGTATCTTGTCTTCCGACAGTGGCCAATGCCAGGTGCCCCAGAGGGAATGAACAGAGCAGGTATCATGAACTGATCCATCCCGTCACCCATTCCCAGCTTCTAACATAAGTTAGGGACACCATCCCTGCCTATCCTAGCTAATAGCCATTGATGGACCTATCCTCCATGAACTTATCTAGTTCTTTTTGAAAACTATTATAGTCTTGGCCTTCACAACATCCTCTGGCAAGGAGTTCCACAGGGTGCTTGTGCATTGTGTGAAAAAATACTTACTTTTGTTTTAAACCTGCTGTCTATTAATTTCATTTGGTGACCCCTAGTTTGTGTGTTATGAGAACGAGGTGAAATTTTGTTTAACACCAACTCACACTGGATGGGGTCACTCAAGAAGGGGGATTGGATGAAAGAGGCCCTGAGTTCAAGGGAGTATTTACCACTCACTACCTCTCTCAACTACCTGTCTGTGGTTGACCGAGACCATTCTTCTTAGGGCAGGTCTACACTGCCACTTAAGTCAATCTAACTTACATCGCTCAGAGGTGTGAAAAAGACACCCACCTGAGCGCTGCAAGTTAAAGCGACCTAAATGCTGTCCACACTGGCACCATGCTGGCAGGAGACGCTCTCCTGCTGACATATCTTTTGCCTTTTGTGTAGATAGAGTAATTATGCTGACGGGAGAGTGCTCTCCCATCGGCATAGAGCGCCTTCACCAGACGTGCTACAGCAGTGCAGCTGCACCAATGCAGCACTGTTAGTGTAGACCTGCCCTGAGAAGTGGGAAATTCTGCCTCCTAGATTCAGGCCTGGGAGGAGGCATGATCATTTGTCATAGTGGGTTCTTAGCCCTGGTCTACACTGGGCGGGTGTGGTGGGGGTGTCGACCTAAGATACGCTGACTTCAGCTACGTGAATAGCGTAGCTGAAGTCGGCATATCTTAGGTCGACTTATCTGGCCGTGAGGATGGCGGCGAGTCGACCCAGCCGCTCCCCCGTCGACTCCACTTCCGCCTCTTGCGAGCTGGAATTCCAGAGTCGACGGGGATCGATTTATCTAGATGAGACATGATAAATCGATCCCCGATAGATCGATCCCTAGCCGCCGATCCAGTGGGTAGTGAAGACCTGCCCTTAGAGATGGTGGATCCACTCTGGATTTTTCACTTGACCCCAGTTCCAGGGTTTTCCCCAGTATCTGCTCTCTTTCTTCTGGTACATTTGTGAGGTAAATAGAAGGAGCGTTTGTCTGTTACTGGGTTTGTAGTCCCTTCTCAGAGTACTGAGTGGGGAGGCAAGGGGTAAGACTGTTTCAGTTTAGCAGCGCTGTCTGCCACTATTTTGTCTAGTTTTTACCCAAAGAGTAGAAAGCCAGTGAATTTAGATGATCACAGAATTTGTTTGGAGCGAACATCAACCTTCCAGGAGCAAAGCCAGATGTTGCATCTGGTTGATGAGTTGGATCCATGGCTCTGGCTAAAAATCTCATTGCATGCATTGTGGCATCAGCCTCTAAAAGCTGTTGCTAGGGAAATTTTCTTAAGTGTAGACAGAAAATCAGGATAGTCTCTGTCCTTCATGGCTTTAAGGTCATCAAGCCAGGACACTGGCTTTTGCAAAGCATGTAGCCATCAGGGGTGCCCTATGAATGGCCATCAAAGCTGAAAAGACCATTCTGACAGTGGCTTCCACATTTATATCAGTTGGATCTTTGGGAAAGAATCCCTTTCAAATGGGATTACCCTATCTTTTGCTAGCGATACCACTGTAGCATTAACTTTTGGCATACCTATAATGGCATTTTTTGGCTCTTGCAACTTGTAGTATCTAAGTGAATGCCTGCTTATGCATTTACCCTTATCAGGGTTTCCCATTCTTCTCCGATTACATCCACGAAGGATGGGTGCAATAGGATTTCTCTCTCAAGCAAGGATTTACAAGGTAGGTATCTGCCTTTGGGCTTGTCCTCTAGTGCCTGCTCAGGTTGGATCTACAGTGTGGATGCACGTGGTTTCAAACAGGACGGTTAGATTAGATGACCTTTGCAGTCCCTTCTAGCCCTAGGATTCTATGATCTCAGGAGGAAAAAACTTTTATTGTATCTTTTGAATGTCCTGCTCAGAATCTGAACCCAAGAGCTCCCCTTCCTCAGTAGGGGATAAGGTATCGGAGTCAGAGGAAAAATACCTTTTAGTTTTTACTATTATACCTTTTCTTTTCCTTTTTGTTCTGCTCTGAGTCTCCAGATTGGGATGTTCTGTGCTGAAGTCATGGCTTCTTGAGTGGATAGGGGGACAACACCCAACATGTCTACCCAAGTCAGTGCAAGTGTCAACCGGTTGAGAACAGGCAGGGCATAATTAGTTCTCCAAAGAGCCTGTAAAAGCTGCCTCACAAATAGAACATTGCTTGGATTTAGCTCCATATTTACACAGCTCAATATCTGAATCAGAAGAAAGACAAGAAAGAAAGATTGCATGCTACTGCTGGACAAAATGGAAAGAAAGATCAGGAGCCAAGTGAACAGCCACTTGACTGCTCTTGCAGAAGCAGAAGATCTGGCAGAAGGCCGGAGAACGGGTATGGATAGCATGAGCTGTGCTACAGCTTCTCACTGCCTGCAGAAACTGCAGACAGGAGGGGACTAGCACAGAGGTATCAGAGTTGTAGGATGCAGAATGACCTCCTGCATAACACAGGTCATAGGTCTTCCCTGAATTAATTCCTGTTTGAACTAGAGCATTCTTGAAGAATAACCACCAAGTTAATTTTTCAACAACTAATTTCTCTAACTTTTACTGCAAAAAATATTTTATTAAAAAGTCTGCTAGTTCACACTTAGGAATGATTTGTATATTCACAATGGACAAACTCAACATTGTCCAAAAAGGAAAACCACACATAGAAGCCGGGAGTAAAATCTCCTCTTACAGAGGAATAAAGTAATATATTTTTTCTTCTCCTCACTGGAACTAGGACACTGAATAATAAAGCAAAATACATCCATTCCTGGAATCTGGTAAAAACTCCTGGGCTGATAGGGGTAAAAATCTGATCATAACAGTTAAAATATTGAGTATTTAGAAGAATCCAATTTAGTGTTAGCTACTAAAACCTCTGTGGCACTGGCACAATAGCATCAGAACACTAAACACTTCAAATATTCCATTTCAATCATGCAACAAGGCTTAACAGGTAAGCTCTAAAAATACCCCCCCTTCCCCTCCCAAAAGTTTATACAATATTTGACATCTTTAAAGTGTTCAATTCTTCCCAATTTTATTTGTCTTTGAATAAGGCTCCACCTCACATAATGAATAAAACTGATTGGTTTTTAGATGTAATGTCTGTATTCCCAGTTCTCCAAAGTGCCCCCCCGCCCACAAAACTTATTTTTCTACATTGTGTATTTGAGATACTTTTGTTTTCATGAATTGAACGATTTTAAAAAATTAATAAAAATTGTTTCATATATAAAAGTCCATCTTTGTCTTTATGCATCCATAATCAGTGACACTTCTTCAAAAATAGGTAACGTATTTTACAGGCATTTCACGGGTCTCAGTTTAAAATCCCTAACCAACACATTTGAGTAGATATTATTTAAACAATTTTTAAAAAAAATATTTTAGATCACATTTCAATACAAAACTAGTTGTATTTGTTATTAGGTGTATTACTTCCCCAAATCCAAACTTTTACCTTCATGTCGGAGTTACAGAAAGGAAGTAAAGCCTACTGAACTGATTTTCAGAAAGCTGAACACCCACAAAATGAAGTAAAAATCAGGCCGAATATCTTTTGCCGGTTTCTTCTAAACTAACTTCCACAATAATTACCAGTCATGTAGGAATTTATTATACTGGATGAAAGTGAATTTGACATAGCTTTTTCTTTGATAAGCCTCGGAGGACAAAAAATCCAAATGCTAATCTATGTACCTATCACACTTTGCTCAGGAAACTTGCCAAAGCTGCCTTTTCAATTCTGAACACAGCTGACAGTATACCTTAACTTTCTTAGGCATTCAGCCACTACTTAGATCCTCTAAAAAAAATTCTAGGTTTCTTATGAGTTTTCTCAACTTTTTAGGTAACTGTGATTTTATTTTTTTAACTAATTTCTTGTGGTATAATTTTGTGCCAGGGTATATGAAGGTTTCCACACAAAGAGAGTAAACTGTATTTACATATCCCAAGATTGCAACACCATTTCTTACCAGCATGAACATGAAATTTCAAAGTAATGCAATACTTTCATATGCTGAATCCAGCTTTAATATTGCATCCTCCCAGAGAGTATAAAATATGCATGATGAAATGCAATGTTAACATAAAAACAGAACTTCCTCTCCCCAAAATTCTAGAATTCAAAACTTATATATTTGACAATCAATAAAGAAAACCTTAATTTAAAGTCCGTTTCAAGTAGTCTTTTTTCCCCCTAATGTCTCTTGATAGGCAATGAATCTTCTCAAATTCATTTTTACATTGTCAAGAACACACAACTGATCTGTACTGTACTGTCCTTTTCCTTCTTTCCGCATCTGCAATAAAAAAAAAAATACACACACACACACATACATATATATATAAAATTGAGAAGGCAGCTTTTCAGATTAGAACAGCCAAGCACTTCTCAGATACCCTCTGCTAGGATATGATGCTCCTGCCTTTCAATAATTACACAGTTAAATCTGTAATATGTATTTATCCTCTGTAGATATTTTAGGGAAAAGACCTAGCACTGCACTCAGAAATATAATGAAGTGCAAAGCACTCACATTTAATGAAGGGTCAATTGGTGGAGTATGACAGCGCTTCTGCTACAGTGAATTTGTTGTGCCCTAGAATGATGGGCTAATAGATACTAGGCCATCCAGCAATAAACTATAGAAATAAAAAGGTATCTATTTTAAAAGTATATTGGAGCTTTTAGCCTACTGGGTGTCACCTGGCTAAAGCAACACAATGCTTTGGAAATGTATCCCCCTTTTAAAGAAAAAAAAATTAATTTGAGGGATTGGAAGTTTCACTTGTATAATTTCACTTAACAGTACAGGATTCTGGTTAAGACCTATCTTAACTAAGCAGCAACAGGATAAGTATATGCACATTTGGACACCCATGCAAATTAAAACAAGAAGTCAAACTAGTTTCAGAAGAGGATTTCCTCTCTCCTCTCTAAAGGTTAACCATGTTTGGCCCTCTCTACCCATGGAGGAGTTGGCAGAATCAACGTACCAGGAGTTCAGAAAAAGATGGACAATAACTTAGACACCAAAGGTGCCTCGTAGTTAATCCTTTATGCACATGGTTAAATTGACTGTCAAGAAAGGAACTTTTCTTTCCATCTAAAGCATACTAAGAGTAAGTGAGGTTTGGTTTTTTTTGCTTTCTTCTGTGCACTGAATTGTTTAAAATCATGTGGGCATATTTCACAATTTCCTGGTAGTACAAGCAGCAAAACTAATCTCAAGCGTTAACTTAAACTGTGTTTTGAGGCCTTGGTCTGGTTACTAGTTTGTGAGATGCCTACCCTTATTTTGAAGACTGGCTGGAATTCTTTCAGTGCAGGGAGCAATTTAATCTGAACTGCTGCTTTTTCAGCCTCTGTCCCATCTGCAAAAACATCAAAGAGAGCATCCAGAGCTTCTCCAGCTACCACAAGAGAAGAATCCTTCATAGCAACCTCAAGAAGAAATTTTCCAATCATCTGAAAAGAGATACTTATTTTTAAAAACATGGCATTATAAAACAATGGCAAGTAATAGCCGCTAAAGCAGTTTAGGGGTTGCTACCCATGTATTTTTTACCTTTAGTGTTTCAGCCGTATCTTCTATTTTTGCCAGCACGCTGCCAGCAATTCCCAGGATGCTAACTACATTTACTCTAACACTGATATTACTGCTATGAACACCAGCTTCACATAAAGACATCAGCTGCTCAGGAGTCATACACTGTTTAAAAAAAAAGGAAGAAAAGTAAATGTCAGACAAATTTAAATTTCCAGAGAAACACTATTTCAAAGAAAAATCTTTAGGTCATTTGCTTCTATATAAGACCGACAAACCTATAGCAGATAAGCAGCATCTGTATATTATGAAAAAAGTTAAGACTGAAGATGGAATCAGCATGGAGCCAGAGAGGGGTCATGCTGCTGCTTCCAGGAGCTGCTTGAGATAAACGCCACCCAGAGCCTGCACCCCTGAGCCACCCCCACTGTGCCCCAACCCCCTGCCCGCCGAACCCCTCAATCCCAGCCCAGAGCCCCCTCCTGTACCCCAACCCCCTCATCCATGGCCCCACACTGGAGCCCGCACCTCCAGCCGGAGCCCTTATCCCCCACCCCGCACTCCAACCCTCTACCCCAGCCCAGAGTCCCCTCCCACACCCTGAACTCATTTCTGGCCCCATCCCAGAGCCCTCACCCCCAGCTGGAGCCCTCACCCTCTCTCACACCCCTACTCCCAATTTTGTGAGCATTCATAGCCCACCATACAATTTCCATTCCCAGATGTGGTCCTCAGGCCAAAAAGTTTGCCCACCCCTGTTGCAGGAGCATATTTTTTTCAGCAACCTTATTTATCTATGAGAAAAATTAGGATGAATTTTGTTAAACCTGTATTTCTAACAGTGTTAATAAGCACTGTTACAACGCTTAAAACATTAAACATCAAGTTACAAGAATTTAGCACTCTTTAAAGATGGGTTTGTTTCAAAACCATTCAAGTACAATCTGATGTAAATTTAC
The DNA here is from genome assembly GCF_013100865.1 of Trachemys scripta elegans. Classification (NCBI taxonomy): domain Eukaryota; kingdom Metazoa; phylum Chordata; order Testudines; family Emydidae; genus Trachemys; species Trachemys scripta. Next base: position 28,173,404 of record NC_048310.1, on the reverse strand, counting down.
TGAACCTGTATCTACCAGAATGCTCACGTTTGTTAGAAAAACCTCTCACCTGAGATATATTCTTTGATGCCATTGTTTGCAAGAGAGCCCTCATAGCACTAGTTACGGCTTCCAGGAATTCAGTGTGTGTAGGAAATTCTGCTCAAATATAAACACAAAACCAAAGAGTCAGAACAAACTTCAAATCATTTTAAGGACTTTCTGCACTGAGAGCAGAGAAAAATTTCCTTCCATTCCACATCTATTGGTGCTGCTCCATGTTAAAACCTAGATTTTCAGAGACTGGGCCTCTAGCTTTATGGGTGGAAATTGCCAACAATTTCATGTTCATATTTGTATCTGCAATTTATGCCACAGATGTCTGAAGTCCTAGTTTTCAGACACAATCCAGGACTAGAACTTCTAAGTGACATCAAATATAGGTGTACAATTATGCATGCAAAAAGTGAGGCCTAATTAAGGCCAAATTGAAAATTTAGCACAAAGTGTCCCACACCAATATTTCAGACCATAAGTACCACTGGAGCACGAAGAGGAGCACTGCAAAGGAGCTAAGCAAGTATTTTAAAACTCACTTCCTAGATCTCTTAAGAAAATCTGTAAGACGTCCAGTCTTTTTCCTGGGACTCTGAGCTCCAACATGCACCCAGAATATTAGCATCTCTACATTAACGCCAAGAACGTGTTCACCTGTTAGTTTCCCCCTGGCATGCAGTAAACCCTGGGAAACCTAGGACTCGAACTGTGCCCACAAAATTTTGAAAACTCAACTGCTCCCCAATACCAACTTCTTGCATGCATATTCTTCCACATTTTAACACTTTTCATTCTCCCCTAATGTTCTTTTGTTGCTATTTACAGGAGTAAAAGCCTGCAGTAGCACCTTACAGATTCCTATCCCAGTTAGGAGACTAGCACTTTGAACAGCTACTTATACCAGTAGTCCACATAATTCACTACAGTGTTTTTAGGCCTGTCTACAATAACCGTGTGTTAGCATGATTATCTGCTACAGCTAGGAGCATCTATCATCAGACACTCCTAACCACAGCAGAGAATCATGGGCTAATGCTGTTCTTGTAGTGTAGATGGGCCCTTAAACTATTAATTTCCAGCATGCTTGTTCATCAACTGGTCATCTCTTAATCTGAAAGCAGCATTAGAAACTGGGAAATCTTCACAATAGCTCTCAGTGGTAGGGTTACCATACGTCCATTTTTTCCCGGACATGTCCGGCTTTTCGGCAATCAAACCCCCGTCTGGGGGGAACTGCCAAAAAGCCGAACATGTCCGGGAAAAATACCGGCCGGGCACTTTCTCTCCCGCGGCTGCTCTGCTTCTCCCCGGACTCAGACTTCGGCTCTGTTTAAGAGCCAACCTGCCCGAGCCAGTGCTACCGGCTTCAGGCAGCCCCCGTGCCTCCAGAGCAGAGCAGCTGGAGCCGGGGAGGAGAAGTGCCCGGCCAGCGGCTGGGGTCCAGAGGCATGGGGGCTGCCCGAAGCCGGTAGCGCTGGCTCGGGCAGCTTGGCTCTTAAACAGAGCTGAAGTCTGAGTCCGGGGAGGAGAAGTGCCCGGGCGGGGGCGCAGAGTCCGGAGGCATAGGGGCTGCCCAAAGCCCAAGTGCTACCGGCTTCATGGTTTGCCGGGCAGCCTCCAGACCCTGCGCCCCCGGCTGGGCACTTCCCCCCCCGGGCTCCAGCTGTGCTGGGGAAGTGCCTGCCGGGGGCGCAGGGTCTGGAGACTGCCCGGCAAACCGTAAAGCCGGTAGTGCTCGGGCAGCCCTTTTTGCGTGGCTGGGAGGGAGGAGGGGGAGTTAGGGCGGGGACTTTGGGGAAGGGGCGGGGAAAGGGCGGAGTTGGGGCGGGGCCGGGGCCTGTGGAGTGTCCTCTTTTATTTTTTAAATATGGTAACCCTACTCAGTGGAATTAACACAGAAGTTTTTTAGAGACATAGGAATAAGTTTGTTACTCCACAACAGTACTGTTTTAAAAGAAAATTGTCCAACAGGTTTATCATCTTCATTCAAATCAAATCATCATCACACCAGGAAATTTGATAAGCAGCTTTGATGTTTAGTCGTAAATGTAAAACGTTTGTGGCAAATGATTAAATTTATTAGAGATATACATTTTCAAGAGTGGTACACAAAAAATACACACAATTTATGCCCCAGAGAAAGAGACACCTGCTATATTTCCTATTTTGATAAGTATGCAAATACTAGAGTTTATTTCAGCTTTGGAAATCACTTTGGGAATAGCTTCCTATGATGCCTAATCTGAATTATAATGCTGGTGACATGTCATTTCAGATAAGTGAATTCTCTCACATTCAGATTTGTTTATACATACTCGGGAGATGTCCTGCTCCCCCTGACAATAGCTTGCCTTATGTGATCAATGGAAAAAACTGCCACCATCACAGGTATGACCAAATATAGATGTTGTGGTCTCACGTTAGGATGGGGCTCCCACACTGGTCAAGTCACTTTATATTTTAGTGCTTGCATATACTGATGTAAAACATACTATGCACTCCAAAAACTTTATTCGATCAGAGCTTTCCTAGATAAGGAGATTACGTGAGGTTTACATAGCTTGGCAACATATTCCCAACATCATTTTTTCTTGCATTTGGAAGGCAGTGCAGAGGGGATTAGTAATAAAATTGTATTAAATTAAATGAGATATATCATTTAATATAAATGAACTTATAATTAAAATATATATAAAAATTATATAAAAATTAACTTATAATAGAAGCAATCAAACCTTTCTGAGTTAAGTTTCTTTAATATTATGGCCTTAAACTTACCTGGTTGAGAAAACACTAGCTGGGAGAGGTGCTGTGCAAGTGACTGAAGTGTTGAAGCTCCTCCAAGACAATCCACATCTGATACTAACAAAATGCTATGGAGACACGTTAGAGCTCTGCACTGTACCGTGTTCATTCTGGAACAAAGTAAATAACAGAAATGCGCCTTTTGAGGCTCTATTAATAAAAAAATGACCAATATAAACAAGGAATTTTAATTTAATTATGCAATGTTGAGGTGGGGTATAATTTATCTAGGGATCACAAAGTATCTGCATGTAAATATTTGTATCTTGTTACTAAAACAATGTAGCAGACTTGTAAGGTCCAGTTCTCTAGGGTGACCCCACACACATTGAAGTATCAATGCAGGGCCGGCTCTAGGTTTTTTTCGTCCCCAAGCAAAAAAAAATGTTTGGCTGCCCCTCACCCGCACCCCCTGCCACTCCAACCCTGAGTTCTCCCCCCCACCCGCATCCTCTGCCGCCCCAACCCTGGGCTCTCCCTGCCCACCCCACCCGCCGCCCCAGCGCTGGGCTCCCCCCTCGCCTCCAGCCGGTCCAGCAATGGCAGGGTCAGGCACCCAGGCCGCGCCTCAGCACAGGGTCCCTCTAGCCAGAGCTCCCGCCTCCAGGACCGGGGAGGACAGAGCCGGGGGACCGCCCCGGCAGGGGGCTGAGGAGCCGGGGCAGGGCAGCACCAGAGGGAGCGGAGCCCCAGAGAATGGGACATGGGCCCTGCACGGCAGCGCCCTACCCTCTATGGCCCCGCTCCTGGCCGCCCTGCCGCAGTCCCTGGGCGGCTCTGGCTGCTTTGCCCAGCCCCGGCTGCGGCGCTGGGGGGCGGTTGCCCTGCGGCACTTGCAGGTGGCTCCATGTGCCCCGAGTGGCGGCCCCCAGCCTGAGTGTCCCGTGCTCGGAGCCTGCCCGGTCATAAGGTGTGGGCGCTGCTCCCCGACGCCAACCGCAGCGGCCCCAGGGCGCCACCAGTGCAGGACGCGCTGCTACTGCCAGGGCCAGCTCTAGGCTTTTGCCGCCCAAGCACAAAAAAAAAAAAAAAGGCTGGCTGGAATGTGGCCCCTGAAAATGTGCTGCCCCAAGCACCTGCTTGGTTTGCTGGTGCCTGGAGATGGCCCTGATCAATGTTTATGATCCAAAAAATCTTGAAATTGAAGATCTGGTGTTACATTAATAATTTAATTACAAATGCACTGAAAATTTTAAAAAGTCAAAGAAATTCCTACTTTTTAATTAACGGCTTCCAAGATGGACTGTGTGTACAGATGTCTACAGCAACACTGTTCGGAAAAGCGGTTTTTTCAAGAATCTGGAAAAAAAGTTTGGCAACAGGTTTTTTGGGGGTCAAGGACAGTTTAATGTTAGCTATTTCTTTGTTGATCATTCAGCAGAAACATTAACCTATATATTTATCCCACAATCCCAAACTGCCTCCAGTGCGTCCCCAGATGTCAAAAGTTCCAACCATGATTCACTCAACTGCCGGAATCTCCAGCTTCTCTCCTGACAACTTCTACGAAAGTTATGCCCTGGGTTTAGCATAAGATTTTTTATATTAAATTATAAAGTACTTGTTTCCATATTTAATTTAAAACCTCTTTAAACAATTGAAAATGAATATGCTGCATAATTTCCACAATGCTGCAGAATCCAGGGACCTCACCAGAGATTTTAGGTTCAGTTTGCCAGAGTACACCGGGCCTTGAATACAGTTAATCTTACGTAGACACCCCCTTTGTTCTCAATTCTATCACACTGCCATACTACTACTACTACTACAACAACAACAAGATGAGGCATGTTAACTTCGCAACCCACAATTAAGAATAAGCTAGGCACTTTACAAATTAACAACCCTGAACTTTTGCCAATCCCTCATACCAAGTTTTTAAGGTTAAAAAGTTTAGGTAAGATTCCCGCAGCTGAAAAGATAGAAAGATTAATCAGGGAACCTCCAAAGATCTTCCTGTTGTTCACACAAAGAACTTGTTAGCAAGTAGGGAGCAAATTAGACTATCAAAGAATGACAGGAAAGGCTTTAAAAAAAAAAAAAAATCAGATGTTATTCAGACCATCCAGTGACATTCCGGATCCTCGTTTGAAAGAAATCAAACTACTTCACCTGCACAGCTAGATGAAGTATTTTTCTGATATCATCAACCACTAATGGCAGAGTCCCCAATATGATTTTATAGTATATACTATCACTGAACAAAATGTTTGGAAGTTTGATCTTTTCATTAGAAAGGAACACCTTCAATGTGAAATAAGTCAATTTTCTTTCTAAATGTACTCAAACTTGCCTCAGATTTTACACCTAACTTGAAGTTCCTCTTTGAATTTTTGTTATTTTACAGTCCTATTTTCTTATCTTAAAAAATGTTTTCCTCTTCCTTGTCACTGCATGAAAAACCTACAAACACAGGGGAAACTCACTAGCTTTTTCTGTGTAAAGTCAGGAGTGACTAAGCAAAAAAAAAAACCCAAACATTGTCAAATAAAGCAAACTAAAACAAATATTTTTCTCATGTTGCCAGTTACAGTTATCTGATTTGTTACTTGTAAAAGTAGCAGGTGAAATATTTTTCCAGAAAAATGATTTTTTAAGTTGGTGTCCTTTTAAGTACTAGAGGATTAAAGTTATTTTCCTGGGATGCATCAGTTATAAAGATAAATTAGAAATAAGTTTTAACAACCCAAAGCGTTTAACCTGTTAACAAAATATGGTGTATTTTTGAGAAGGATCCAAGTATATATACATATATTTTAAAATAAACAGTAAGAGTCATGGCTCTGCTTTTGTTACAGTGGCCTAGAGAGCAAAAGCAAAAATTGTGCTAACCACAGAAACCTGTGCTGAGATTGGGGCAGGGAAGGGTAGGAACAACAATAACTAGATTCATAGCTTCCAAGGCCAGAAAGGATCACCGTGATCATCATCTGACTTCCTGTTAACAGGCCATTGAACTTCCCTAAAATAATTCCTAGACCATATCTTTTAGAAAAACATCCAATCATGATTTTTAAATTGCTAGGGAAGGAGAATCCATCAAGACCCTTGGTAAATTGTTCCACTGATTGATAACCTACACTTAAAAAATTATTCCTTATTTCCAGTCTGAATTTGTCTAGCTTCAACTTCCAGTCATTGGAATGTGTTATGCCTTTCTCTGCTAGGCTGAAGAGCCCATGATCAAATATTTGATCCCCACGTAGATACTTATAAACTGTGATCTAGTCATCCCTTAACCTCATCTTTGTTAAGCTAAATAGATTGAGCTCTTTGAGTCTATCATTACAAGGCATGTTTTCAAAACCTTTAATCATTCTTGTGCCTCTTCTCTTAATCCTCTCCAATTTATCAACATCCTTCTGGAATTGTGGATGTAGTATGCCAGTAGCAATCACACCAATGCCAAATACAGCACTAAAATAACCTCTTTACTTCTACTTGAGATTCCCATATATGCATCCAAGGACTGCACTATAGCCTTTTGGCCACAAGATCACACTGGGAGCTCATGTTCAGCTGATTATCCACCACAACCTCCAAATCTTTTTTCAGAGTCATTGCTTCCCAACAGAGAGTCCCCCATCCTGTAAGTATGGCTTACATTCTTTGTTACTAGATGTATACATTTACATTTAGCTAACTGCTTGCTTGCGCTCCAGATTGCTCTCTATCGGTGATCTGTCATCTTCATTATTAACCACTCCCCCAATTTTTCTGTCACCTGAAAACTTTCAGTGATTTTATGTTTTCTTCCAGGTTATTAATAAAAATGTAAAATAGCTTAGAACCAAGAACCAATCCCTGCACGACCCCACTAGAAACATACCCACTCAATAATGATTCCCCATTTACCATTACATTTTGAGACCTATCAGTTAGCCAGCTTTCATTGCATTTAATATGTACTATGTTAATATTATATTGTTCTAATTTTAAAACAAAAAGTTATGTGGTACCAAATCAAATGGCTTAAAAAGCCTATTACAGCAACACAGTTACCTTTATCAACCAAACTGGCAATCTCATCCAAAATAGGTATCAAGTTAGTATGACAAGATCTATTTGCCATCAACCCATATTGATTCGCATGAATGATATCGTCCTCCTTTAATTCTTTATTAATTGACCCATATCAGCCACTCCATTATCTTGCCCAGAATCAATGTCAGACTGAGTGGCCAATAATTACCTAGGATGTCCCATTTACCCTTTTAAAATATTGGCACATCTTCAATACTGCATGCAGATCTGGTTGCCCCATCTCAACAATGATATATTGGAATTGGAAAAGGTACAGAAAAGGGCAACAAAAATTATTAGGGGTATGGAACAGCTTCCATATGAGGAGAGATTAATAAGACTGGGACTTTTCAGGTTGGAAAAGAGACAACTAAGGGGGGATATGACAGAGGTCTACAAAAGCATGACTGGTGTGGAGAAAGTAAATAAGGAAGTGTTATTTACTCTCTATCATAACACGAGAACTAGAGGTCACCAAACAAAAATAGGCAGCAGGTTTAAAACGAACAAAAGGAAGTATTGCTACACAGTCAACCTGTGGAACTCCTTGCCAGAGGATGTTGTGAAGGCCAAGACTATAACAGTGTTCAAAAAGAACTAGATAAGTTCCTGGAGGTGCATCAATGGCTATTAGTCAGGATGGGCAGGGATGCAAAACCATTCCCTGAAGTGTCCCTAACCTCTGTTTGTCAGAAGCTGGGAATGTATAACAGAACAGGTCATCATCAAGTGAGTTTCCTCTGAAGCACCTGGCATTGGTCACTGTCAGAAGACAGGATACTGGGCGAGATGGACCATTGGTCTGACCCAGTATGGCCGTACTTACGTTCTTAAATCACAACATTAGCTTTCTTCCAGTCTTCTGGAACTTCCCCAGCATTCCAAGACCTAAAATCAATATTAATGGTCCTGCAAGTTCCTCAGCCACCTTCTTTAAAACTTTTGGATGCTAGTTATCAGGAACTGCTGATTTTAAAATGTCTATCTTTAACAGCCACTCTAACATCCTCTTGAGATATTAGTACACTAGAAAGAATGTTATATATGATATGATTAGGCTATGAAGTTTTTAGTGTTGTAGATACGTTGTAGCTATGCAAGATATGACACACACAAGATGGGTGAGATAATATATTTTACTGGACCAACTTCTGTTGGTGAAATAGACAAGCTTTCAAGGTCCACAGAACTCTTCTTCAGGTGACCTCCAGCTTCAGCTGGAGCTCAAAAGCTTGTCTCTTTCACCTACAGAAGATGGTTCAATCAAACATATTACCTCACCCACCTTGTCTCTATCTAGGTTGTGAAGGGTAGTCAGCACAGACGATTTATTTTGCCCTTCTTACAGCTCCTATAGAAATCTTCTCACTAGTTAAAGGCTAGTTGTTGAGGTTCCAGAACGGCTCATGCTACAGAATCAATCTAAGCACTGATGCAACAGAGAGAGCCTCCAAGTGTGTAGACACAGGGACTGGTGTACAGTGTTTGAGAAAAACTTTACTATAGTCACTTTAAAAAATGAACATTTCATATTTTCTGATGCCTGTGAAATCTTACTAAGATGAGTTCTGGGGACTCAACAGCAAACTCAGAATTGGCAAGTGGACTACCGAAATTAACAATTAAGGGGAGGATGGGGGGAAGAAGTTTGTGTTTATTTCAGTTTGCTCTCTGGCATTCTCCCCCAACCTGGCTAGGAGTGAAAATTGGCATTTATTCCCACGGCTTGTTCAATTTCCATTTTCTCTATGCAGGTCACCCTTAACATATCCAACTTGGAAAATCCTGTACAGTTTCAGAAAAGCCCAATATCTGACTTCATTCCTGACATACCGGAGGAATTGTCTAGTCCCATTTACACCACAGAATTATTTAAGCTAAGTCAACTTGTATGAATGATGCTGTATATCTAGGATTTTTTAAAAATGCTAAAGGCTGATCAAAAATCAATCTTCCTGTACTAAAGTTGGATTCGAATAATTCGTTGGTTTAAACTAAGGTCTAAATCAGACACAGTGAGAAGATTGAATCGGAGTTGTGATCAGATGATATACAGCGGTTCTACCTTCTTTGGAATGAGGTTGTTCATGAGTGCTGCGTGAACATCGGCAGAGAGGCAAAGGGGTGACATGGGTGGCCCACTTCCCTCATCGTAGGAGTTCTCCATAAACAGATCACTCTCATCACTGCTGGAGAGTTCTTCCCATTCGTCATCAGAGGGATCTGAGAATAGAACACAGATTTAAGAATGAAATCTGAAGTCACACACAAACTAGGCACCCCCAACTCCTGAATTATCTAGTATGCAAACCAGTGTCTGATGCCCAGTTTAACTTCAGAAAAATATGACAAGACAATCTCTAGGAACTAGTGCTCTAGTACATTTTAAGCCTACAGCCCTGTGCATGACACATACACAGTATCATATGAATTATTTTAATAAAAGGCTCATGTTTAGGTTAAGCTTATTCAATTTATCAAGTACTACAGGATGGAACATACTGCTGAGTTTGGTATATTTTTATTCTTTCCGAAACTGCATCTGTAGAGGGCAAGCGATATATTTACATATATACATATGTAATATAAATATTATACATATTACAATATAATTAGATATTTCCTCATTACAGATGATCCCCAGTCAAACCCACATTTGCAGCCCCACCTGATGACTCCTGCTCCCTGAGTTATGCCCCCATTGAGAGGAAGCCAGGACCTGGGGTGTGGAGTCTGTCTCATGCCAGTTCAGCTAATTCCCTTGGGTCCCCTGGTGAGCAGAGTATGTCTGTGAATTCAGTACTCTGGCTGAAGTTCGGAAATCAAAATATCTTCGTCCCTAAGCAAACTGAAAATTAAATGAACACCCATCTCTGGATTCCTCTTAATTTCTACAGACCTTATTTCTGTCTAATCATGGACTGTAATAACACAAGGGGGTTGTATTTTATAGTGAGTAAACCAACAGCAGGATATGCAGCTACCCACAAGAGATTTTCTAATTAAATGAGGAAATCTTATGAATTACTGTTCATTAGATGAGATATCCATTTAATAGGTGCAGAATTTTTCACATGGTAGAAATTACCAAAAGGAATACATGGCGTTAGTACGGTTTTCATCAGAACCAGCAAGATTTACTTAAGAAGTTATCACCTAAATGTGGGCAGCCCGGGGATCAAATTTACGTTATAGTCCGGAGCAACAGTGTCAGAGATTACAAGTTTCAGCTGCTCATTTTAATATTCCTGTTGAGGACTCCTCAGTTATTTGATTATTTTATTAACTGTCAGAAGAATGACTAATAAACCAGGATTAAAAAGAAGAGACAGACTAACTGCTGAAGAGACTAGTCAAAACTGAAAAAAAAAAAAAATACTGTTCCGCTTTTAAAAGGGAAGCAGGCTGTTTTCAAAAGAAGCTTCATGTATGTAGAGCCCTGTGAACTACCAGCACAAACCACACTGTCCGCATACAATTCCTATTGTCAGCAAAGTACAAAAGCTGCCTCTCCTCCCACTTTTGAAGTTGCATTCCATAATTCTAGGATGCAAAGACACTAAAGGAAAATAAAAGAGAATAAGAAAGCCAATGCAAGATGAAGAAGATAGCTCCATAACAAGAATGTGATTGCACAGCAGAAGATCGATCTACTGTAATAAACTGAGGCTCCAATCCTGCAAGTGGATCCAGGTGCTCATGGAATCCTACTGACTGTCCAGGATTCTGCTCAAGAGCCACCTTCCTGCACACTCTATACAGATCCAAATGTCGGATCAAAGCCTTTAATAGCAGCACTGAATGCCCTGGGACATAAAGAACGAGGGAGGGGGAGTGGAGAGGGCAGGGGAGAGAGAAGACGTTTTTGTAAGTTATTCTTAAAGAGCCATCATCAACCTGAAAACCACATTTCCAGCTGAAAATGTTGTACCTACTATTCCTGCAAATAACCAGTAAGTAAGTTCACTAGAACAAAAAAATTAATGGAAAAAAAATCTATTTTCCCCCCAATGTACTAGGTATATTTGCACAGAATTTCATGTATTAATCAGTTGCTCTTCTGTTGGTGGTTAGTTCCATCACTTTCATGCATTGCTCTAGGGGAGTTTATGCACATTTTCTTCCCCAAGAGAGCATTTATCAGTAACAGCAACAAAGCTAAAATTTAAGAGGTGGATCTATGCACATAAAGGAAGGAGGTGGGAAGAGAGGTGGGCCTGGGCAGGTTTAGTGTTGTTGTTCTCTTTCTTGCCCAGGAAACTCTCATAACCAAAACAAGGGATCAGAAAAGCCTTTATTTATTCCCCTCTCTCCCCCAATACATAAAAATGAAAGTCAGGGCATATTATTTAAAAAAGGGATCTATCAGACAGTTACTTTTTGAAATTACTTTCATGAAACTCAAGCTAACATTTTTACACAATTGCAAGACGACTGGGGAGGTTCTTAATATCCGCAAAAGAAAAATATCTGGTGCACAGATTAACAGAAACAGAGCTAAAGTTATTGTCACTATTTCAAATCTAAAAAAAGCAACTGGGATGCTCAACTGCAGCTGCTATAGCAAGTCCTATAGCAAAAATGGAGATAAAAACCAGATTATTATATATAAACCATGATTTAAAAACAAACTCATGATTCTCTGGCATCGTTGCACTCAGAAGAGAAACTAAGAGATTCTTCACACAGAAGGTCCAAAGGATAAACAATGCACATTTCAATGGCGTTGTCCATTTCTTTTAAAACCAACCATTTATGACTTTATCATTTAGTGAGTAAGCAAAAGAGTTGCTGTTCCAGCTCCATAAAGAAAACATTTGCTACATTACTCTTTAAAACATTTCCCCCTTTTTTTTTTTTTTTTTTTTTTTTTTTTTTTTTTAGAATTATCAACGGTATCAGGTTCAAATTTCCCTCTTTGATGGTGGACCCAGATAGCAACACGTAGGGTGACCAGATGTCCCGATTTTATAGGGACAGTCCTGATTTGGGCTTATGCCCAAATAAATCTGTTAGTCCTTAAGGTGCCACCAGACTCCTTGTTGTTTTAGTCCTGATTTGGGGGTCTTTTTCTTATATAGGCTCCTATTACCTCCCATCCCCGTTCTGGTTTTTCACATTTGCTGTCTGGTCACCCTAGCAACACCACAAAAAGCTGAAACCTGAGCTACAGCGCTCCCAGCCTCTACCTGGGGACGGAATAGCTATTGAGCCTTTGGCCCTGCCTACATTTGAAAGCCGGGCAAAACCTTCCTACCGTAGATGCAGTTATCCCAGCAAAAGCGGATACAGATTTCAGCCAGCAAAATAAGGTATGCCAGAAAAGCACCTTTTTTTTGCCAATATAACTACAGACACTAGGGCTTCTGACAGCACCGCTATGTCATGAAAAAAAAAGGAAAATATCACACCCCTAACCAACATCGCTAAGTCTGGTGGAACTTAAGTGGAGACTTGGCTTCAGATTGTGTATAATTTTGCTGAAGGATTCCAACAAAGAGGGAAGTTTGAAACGGATACACCTCAAATCTGCAATGTCAAACACATAGAAAAAAGGATTAGAAATTAATATCTTGAGATTCTTTATGTACAGTAAGGGGCGTTAAAGGATTCAAATCTCTGGTTTGTTCACTTTTGAGAATGGGAGGATTAACAGGTCAAGTCAGATAAGATCCCAGAACAGTCCAACTAAATTTGCCATGTTACTAAAAACGGAAGCCTTGGTAACAATGAAAAAGCTGCCGACATACCTTCACTGCAGCACATATTAACAATGATTTCCAGGGCAGTCTGCTGAGCCATCAGTAAGGCTGTCACTTGTTTCAGCTCCCACTTATCAGACTAGAGAAAACAAACACTTAATTTTGGAGGATAGCACTCTAGTTTTAAAGTAGCTAGACTGTCAACCAAAGCAGACAAAATACAATAATTGTGAATAGTTGTCACAAACTAAAAGAATAGAGAATATCAAATGTTCTACTAACACTGGTGTGTGCCAAACTCCAGAAATTGTTTAGTATTTCGTTCTGCAGACTAACAGAACCTACTAATAGGCACAGATCACTTGTTATCCTGAAAGGTCTAATCTCATCAAAACCTGCCAAAAACTCAGAGTTGTTCTGTTTTCCTCCTTTTCAATATGTCCGAATTCTCATAATTTGTAAAGAAGAATTACAGGTGCGACTGGTACCACTGTTTACTAAGGTTGCCGGGCACTTCCCATTAATTCAGTTACACTCTACCCGGATATAACGCTGTCCTTGGGAGCCAAAAAATCTTACCGCATTATAGGTGAAACTGCGTTATATCGAACTTGCTTTGATCCGCCGGAGTGCGCAGCCCTGCCCCTGCCCCCCCTCCCGAGCACTGCTTTACTGCGTTATATCCGAATTCATTTTATATCGGGTCGCGTTATATCAGGGTAGAGGTGCACTTCATAAACTTTAACAATGTGGGCTGAAATCTGACAGACTGGGTGTCTGCCTCAGGCTGAATGTATTTTAAAAAATTTCAGCCAAAATGACTCAGCGGTTTCTGAGAATGAGGCTATTGTTTTGCCCTTGTTAAATTCTGACAATCTTTAATTTGAAAAGATTTAGCACCCCCATGCTTTGGAGCAGAGACCTGAAATTTGGCAAGGGTTGGGCTTCATGTCAGGCATATGCCTTTTGCGGTCCCAATGAAAATCTGCCCAAATTTGGTTTAGTTGTAAAGCCGTTTGTAAACTGCAGGGTTTAAAAAAAAAAAAAAAGAATCCCAGCAAAATCATGGATAAGGGTTGGAATTTCACAGGACAGGCACAACTGCCAAGCCCCCCTTCGCCTCCCACTCTGTGGGGAGGCTGTGGCTGCATGATGGGGGTTAGCATGATGGTCCTATGCCAGAAGGGGGTGGGTAGAGGAAGGGGGGAGAAGCCACACTCCAGCCCCAGCAACCACTGCGGCTTCCTGTTTGGGCGGCAACCTGGCAGAGAAAAGGAGGCGGCACTGATACCATGCTGGTAGCTCTGCCTATAATTAAGGGTGAACCTTCCATTATAGGACCCTATTTTCAGTTTCTTATAACTTTGCCAAACTTGAACAGATCAGGATGGAATTCTCTATGCCAGGAGTCTGAGGCTGAATTTTTTGGGAAAGTTTCACCCTACTGCGAATGAGTTATGGGAAAATGAGATTGACAGTTAACCAAAAACTAATCAGAAGCATAACACTCCACTAAGTGCTATGTCAGCCACAATCAGCCATACTTACTGGAAGTAGATCTGAAACGTCATTTTCTCTTTTGACTTTTCCTTTAGGTGGTTCTTCCATTTCATCATCTTCTTTCAATACAGAGTTGTCTATTGTATCACTCACATTCTCCTCAGTTTCTGCCTCTGCAGTGAGTTTTAACCTTTGTGTTTCAGCTTCCTTCATGTGAATAACTGTTTCACCAGCATCCACCACTAGTGATTCTGAGAAAATCTTCAGGATAGCATTAATTGTGTTTGCCTGGCTACTGGATGGAATGGTGTCCTTTATATTCCAGACAGAGCCTAAACATGGGAGAGTTAGAATGTTAAAACCTTTAAACTACCTGGTGCATGGCCTTCTTGTAGCCATTGCAAAACCAGAACTTGTGCTAACTATAGTACTCAGTATCTATGTCACATCTTTCATCAAGAATCTCACAATACTTTTCAAAGACAGATATAGATCCCCATCTTACAAAAGGAGACTCTAAGGCACAAAAAAGTTTCCCCATGATCAGAGGTTTCATGGCATGGCTGAAAACAGAACCCATGTCCCCCAATTTCCAATCCCTTGCATTAACTGAGAAACAACTGCCTCCTTCAGAAAGGTACGAGTCCTTTATGAATTGAAATTTCAGGAGTTTTATAGACTTGTGACTTTCTGTTCAGTTCTTCAAGTGCCAACCTATATCGAACATTCAGGGCCCAAAACTGTAAGCTGGGGCAAACCTCATTATGTGAAGATGGACAAAATATTTCCATAGGGAAATCCTGGTGACACTTTGCCTGATAGATATAGCAGATCTTCAGGACACTGAATGAGTTTAATTTTGAGCTATTCGTGGTCTTAAAAGGACGAAGGGAGAGATTTTCTTCCACACTACATTGCTTGATTTTATTATTTGTCAGACCTATAAACAGTCAAAAAATAAAGAGAAATTAAATAAAACCCTCCCTTTCCAAGCACAGGTACTGAGTGCTTTAGACAGGAGAATTCTAGTTAATTGTACTTCAGTGTCAGAAAGCATCTTAACTGGAAGATGTAACACAAGATGGTGAAGCTAAAGGCAAAGCACCCAGTGGCCCAGGCCCTTTATATTGGGCTTTAAAAAACACGTTTGAAAACAGATTTTCAAAGTCCGTTTCAACACACTTCCAGCTAAACCAATTTCAGACAAGTCTTGATTGGCCAGCCTGGACAGGCCAGACTGTTGTAAAACTGCTTTCAAAAATCTCTGTTGCAGTGTAATAGGTTGGCCTCACACAGAGTGGCCAGATAAATCATGTTAGAAATGGTTTAAACATTGTTCTTGCTAAAACAAAGTTCAAAATCTATTTCCAAATGCTTCAAAGCCCAGCATAGGTAAGGTCAAGAGCAACATAGTTACTTTAATATTTACTATTGCTTTATTTCCATAGTAAGAACTAATGAATGAGTAACCAAATTGGGACTGAAATCACAATCAAGAGACAGCATTGCCTTTAGGCATGATTCAGATATTGGCTATGTTACGCTATATGGTTGTGAAAGATGACATATGAAACCCCAGGCTCTATGACAAAGGTATAACAGTGGCAGGAATAGATTTGAGAACAATCTACCCAACTCCTGCTTCTAAACTGGCACTTTGGCAACATCATAATTTGTTGCTATTACTTTGGCACGATGAAGAACTAAAACCTCTGCCACTCCCATCCCACTTTACCTTCTATACAGCATGTTCCAAATAGAAAAGTTAGGGTCCAGTTGAATCATACCTGCCGACAATGTCCTTAAAAGGATATGCTCCATGGTATTGTCTTGGGACAACATTATGGATTCCAATACTTGGTGTGCAGAAGTATTGAAAGAAGAAAGCAGCTCTGGGTTATCTTCCGTCACTGTCTGCAAGCAATGTGCTGTAGTGACAAAAACCAACCAAACAAAAGTGTATTGTTTTCAGATCTCTAACTGGATAGTACACTATTGTCCTGAAAGCTGCTCAATTTCAACAAGTGCGGGATAAAAGTAGTTTACGGTACTACACCGCCCCAACAATCTTTTTTCTACTAAAGATGGGTTTTCTTCTCCTTTTTTGTTGCATGAAAGACGCGTACAAACAGGTGAAAGTAACGCAAGAGCTTAGTCTTGCAAACCCTTTTGGGCATGAATAACTTTACCGAGGGAGCAGTCCCACTGAATTGAGTTACTCACATGCAGAAGTTATGTGGATAAAGCCCTGACTGACTGTATAAGAGAAACAGTGGAAGTGTTGAGAAATACTTGTAACAATATTAGTTAGAGCAAACATTTTCAGAGAAGT
This sequence comes from Trachemys scripta elegans, assembly GCF_013100865.1. Taxonomy (NCBI): domain Eukaryota; kingdom Metazoa; phylum Chordata; order Testudines; family Emydidae; genus Trachemys; species Trachemys scripta. The sequence continues at coordinate 28,157,006 of NC_048310.1, read as the reverse complement.
GGGATTTTTCAATTGATGGTGCCCCCATTACAAACTCATCCCCTTTCCCTAAAAAAGCTAAATTAGTTTATTTTTCTCCAGAAAACCTTCCCTCTCCCTCAAGCACTACAATACATCACTCCCCTTTTGGAGTGAGAACAAGCATACAAGATTTCAAACTCCAAAGTGTAATTTTTAGAAGGAGCCTTTTTGAAGTTCTTATTTTCAGCTGTGACTCTATAGGATCATTAACATGACCCTATAAATCAGTGTATTGCAGGGCTAGATATATATTCGTAGCTCAGACTACATGATGAACACCACTTACCTACTGAGATAGCCAGATCTACATTTGTGGAAAATTTCTTCAAATATTGTAACACAACATCCAAGCACCCTTCTTTATTAAATATAGATACTGCCGTACCATTGCACTCACTAAGAAAAACAAAGAATGATAAAACATTTTTCACTTTTAACAAAAGTCACTCTAATAGAACTCAAACAATTTATTCAAACATTTTATTTTTGGAATTTATATTTTTATTAATCAATTTTTTAAAAAAACTAACAGCTCCAGGACACATTTTCCACTTTAAAGGGTGGTTCTTTTCCAGTAAGTAATAAGAAGTCATTGTTCCAGCACAGATAGTTGGCATTCAGGAGTCTGTACTAAGTTTCTAAAACCATCTGAAAGGTCCCATTTACTTTAATTATCTTACTGATCTTACTTGTATTTATTTAAATTGCCTCACCTATTTCACTTAGAACCAAAATATTAAGACGGGACTGTGACTTCTACAGATCAGAAACACCACAGAACTCAACCATGGCCAGGAAACTTGTGAGAATTATTATTTATCTAGTTCCCAAAATATGTTAAGTGCTTTACAAAACATGGTCCCTGTCTCAAAGTCACTTACATTTGAAATAAGACCTGACAAGTGACGAATACAAGAAATCTAGTTCTATCGAGGGCAAGGGTTACACAACAAAAGGTTATATGGCAGCACAGAGACTTGTGCATGCAGTTATTTTATAGTTCTGTGTGTGTCAGACACTAAGGCCCCAACCCTGCTACTACCCCATGCTGGTAGATGCCTGGAGCCCAAATGAAGACAGTAGGGCTTCAGATGGGCTCAAGGTTCCACCCCCATGGAGCAGCTTACATGATGGAGCCAAAATGAACAACAACAAAAAACAATTCTAGGTTGAAATTCAGTTCGAACTCTTAGCCCAAGTCTTTGTCAGATTGTGTCATCCCAATGTTTGCACTAGAGTTTCTATTAATATTGTTTCTGTTTCTCTTTGTGCAACCTATAATTTTCTTCATGTCAGTTACACAAATCAATGTAAATTAGTAACAGGACTATTCACATGCTTAAATATGCTTAAGCACTCATCCTGTATCCAAGCACTAACGGGCACTGGGAACATCTGCAGAGGGAGGAGGAAGAAAAGAAATCCTCACTCTTTCCCCCCACAATGGTGGCGCCTAATAGCTAGAAAATCATGGCTCTTATGTATAGCATAACTGGATGTGTTCCATTGCTACGAAGTCGCCCATCCCCACACAGGAGGTGGCAGGATTTGGCCCAACAGAGGAGATGCCTGCCTAAAACAAGTGACATTTCTCTTTACAATGTCAGATAGCAGGAGGGAGGGGGAAGCTATTTCTAGCAAGGGTGGCATGATCCATCATTTTAATCTTCCCCTCAGGATTGCAGTACCTGGGGAAAGCACACAGTGGACAAATCTGTTATCAGGTTGTGCATTGCTTCAGTTGCCTTTGATTTTAACATTTTGCTGAACCCGGTCAGTGTCCCCTTTCTTTATGCTACAGATCTGCATAGGTCACTTTAAGCACTCTCTTCACTATTCTGTTACTCTTCTGCAGCATTCTCTCCATTACAGACACCCTAAAGGTTTACTAACCTCTATGTTCTATAGGTCTTAATTCTTTCCCTATTTCAATACTCCATATTCCTACCTAGACATTCTGCATTCTCCTTAATGTCCTCTCCCTCTAGATTCAGCACTCTTTACACTTTCACGGAGTGATCTCTAGGTGCTGATAGAATGGGCACAGGAAACTCCACTCTACCCCTTCAGTGGAGAATGCAGAGCCCAGCAGTATATGGGGCACCCTAGGTTTCCATTCTGTGGCTTTGCTATAAATATTAGGGGACTCCCATTTATACAATCCATGATTTGGAGCATTCCAGAACTCAAGAGGCCGGAATTCAACAAAATCAATTATAAAACTCCTCTTGGCTTCACTGAGTGTGTGATCAGGCCCACAGAGAGTAGTTTAATTGTAGCAAAACATTAGGCTCCAGCAGCAGGGACTCAAGTGGGGCCTACATTCCCCATTGAGGCTGGGACAGCACTGGAGTCTCCTGGTTGGACTATAATGTTCCCCTACTTCTCCATTACAGAATGGTCCTACAGGAAATTTGGGAGGTGTAGTCTTCAGTCTCCCATGAACTGCAGAAAAAGTCTTCACCTTCAGAGTGACTATGATATAGTAGTTGCACAAAAGCCAAAAATCACGGTTTAGGCTGAGTAGCTCTTGGAAGTCAGATTTCAGCACAGTCCTACCTGTTTGATTAATAATAATTTTAAAATAATAACTTTGTGGATCTTCAAGATCTTTCACTTACAAAATATGTTTTTTGTTATTTGCCATTTATGGGGAAAGGTATATAAATACATTTTCCAAGTTTGAAAAGGAATAACCATGTTAATATATAAACTACTTTCAGGAATGAAGTGATCAGATATTATTGCTTTTATCTTCACTGGGGCATATCAGGTCAAACCATTTTTCAAAGGAACTAGATATATAAGAAAAGCATCTGTGTTAATATTAAAATGGAGCTTACCATACATTCCACAGCACATTAACAGCCTCATTGGCTATGTCTTCAACACAATTTTTCTTTGTATCTTTGCATTTCGTGGGGGAGACCTCGTTGGCCTCTAGTCCAGCACTGCACTGTAACCAAATAGGCAAAAAGGAATTGGAAAAAAACTGGACAAGAGAAAAAAATTGAAAGTAGAGATCTCAGGACAGCTACTTAATGACAGAAATTACAGTTCATCTGCAACTCTTCATGGCAAACAGTGTCATATACAAATTCAACTATTCCTTTCTACAGAAAAGAAATTATCACACCTTTACAAAATCACCTTGTACGATGTCTTGTCACAAATACCCTCATTTTCAAAAGCATTTTCTTATAGATAAATAAACTTGTTAAACTTTTGTCTGACTGCCACAAGAAAAAACAGTGCCAGATACTTCTCAGAAACACTGGAATGTCCATTAATACTAATAATTAAACACTTTTACAGAATGTCATCTGCATATCTCACAGCACGGAGAGGATGGATTTGGGGAGACTCAGGACTCCAAGGGCTGTTGGAGTCACCCCTCAAGGAGTGACTAACGTTACAAACATGGCTAATGTGGAGAACTGGGAAATATGTTGTTTTTTTATAAATGTCATATGCCCCTCTGTGTAATCACCCTGTCTGAATGCATAGTTAGACCAAAAAGGATTGTTAACGAAACCAGACTGGAAAGACTCAGAATTTAGGAGAAACACTGTTCTGTTAAATGATTGCCCCTATGCTGAGGGAAGCTATCAGGCTGACACAGAGACTTACTGGAAATTAGGGGTCTGCAGCAACCATGCTGTAACTTGGTGCCCAAAGAGAAGAGAGGGGCACCAGAGCTAAGTCAGGTCTACCCAGGGCCTCAAGGGGAATGCCAAGTGTAGGTAAGACAATGTACGTGTAGATCTCTGTTAATTTAAATCCACTTCTCTAAGAGCTGAGTACCCTTTGGCAAAACAAATATTCTTTGTTTTCAAGAATCTGTTCCTGTGTCACTGCATACTATTCTTGTCCATAAACCCCCAGAGGAAAACTCTTGCAGGTGCCAAGTCCATGGGCTTACTACGTAATATCGTTGACAGCTAGCAGGCATAAATCAGAGACCCAATGGGAGAGTGGAGGTTCGTGGAATCCCATCCCAAAGGGAAGTGGAGACCTTCTACTTAAAAGGGATGCACTCAGTGGACTGGAAAAGGGTCTCAGAAGGGCAGCCTACACAGGGATTAACAGTTATCCACATTTTATAAATGGGGAAAGTTAGGCACAGAGGTTAAGTAGCTTGTCCAAAACACAGTAAAGTCAGCGGATAGATGGAACCCAGGTCTTGACTCTCAGTCTTGGGCCTTATCCACTGGACCAAATGGAGACTATATAGTACAATTAGCGGTATTAGAAACACTTTATCTTACTGTGACTAGTACAGCGTTGCCAACTGTAAATTCAATCATTAATTTGGATTACAGCACTCACTGTGAACCTCAGTAGACATAGCATGTAATGTAAAATTGTAAAGATCCTGCAATCAGATTTGCTTGCATGATTCGCCCTCCCTATATCTCTGTGGGGTCCCATTAACTTCAATGGACCTCTGTGTGGGCACAGGGGTCTGTGCTAGCAGATCAGAGTGCAGAATCAGGTCCTTGCTTGGGATCTCTCTCTAGATTTGCATATAATTTTGATAAACTCTCATAGAAATAAAGTGTTCCATTTGTATAATAATTTATGTGAAAAGGGATTAGTAGCAATTCCTTAGGGAGCTGTGACATTTTGGGGATCATCACAACCAGTAAGGGGCTCAGTCACTGCCTGCCCTCTGACCTTGGGGTGCCTTAATGCTCTGCTGCTACGGCTCTGATTTCAAACATAAGCTCCCAAGCTGCTTTTTATCCATTGCATACAAGGACTCGATTTTCTCATTCTCCCCTTTCCTTCATTATTCCTCTTGACCCGAAATAAACAAAAGAAAATAACCTGTGGAGCTTGTACTTTGTTCCCTCACTTTTCAATCCACTAGGGTTTGTTCAGCAAGTGTTTGGAGTGTGAACCTTAGTTCACTGATACTGAAGTGCAACTCCTGTACCAACTATGCTACTGTGACATCTCGGAGATCATCCAGATGAGTAAGGAGCTCTGTAACCACCTGCCCTGTACCTTGGGGTGCCTTAAACGCTGTATGGCTCAGAACCCTGATATCAGTAGCTAGCCCACAAGCACAAGGTCTCACCCTGGCTTCCACCAGCTTAGTCACTCCTTGAGGGGTGACTCCATCATCCCTTGAAGTCCTGAGTTTCCCCAAATCCATCCTCCCCGAGTTCATAAATACCAGTCACCTGGACCATTCCCGTGAAGGCATGAAACAGGCCCCCTACTTATCAGTTTACTTTGGCGCACGCACTCCACACAGTTTGCACAACAGATCTGCTTGGGGATAAAAAACAAATACAAAAGAAGTGGATTTAATAGAAAAACCCCAGATTCAAATATGAAATAGTAAAGGAAAGCAAACATACACAAGTTACCCAGCAAACAAACAAAGATGCAGCCTCACCCTTGGTCTACACCACACACTTCCTTCAGTACAACTGTGTCACTCAGGGGTGTGAAAAATCTGCACCCCAAGTGACGTAGGTATACCGACCTTATCCTCCTGTGTAGACAGTGCTACGTCTGCGGGAGAGCTTCTCCCACTGACATAGCTATCGTCTCTCATGAGGTGGCGTTATTAAGCTGACAGGAGAGCTCTCTCCCATCAGTTTAGAGCATCTTCACCAGACTCACTGCAGCTGTGCCAATGTAAATTTGTAGCGCAGAACTGCCCTCGGGGTTTACACTTCCATCTTCAATAAAATCCCTTTTCTAATACAAGTTACCTATTGCCTTTGAACAATTCAGCATACGCCCCAGATATTGGGGGGCATTAGCGTCCACAGACTGCTTCCCATCTAGAGACTGTCCCTCAGTTGCCTTTCACTTCCAAACCCTTCCATTTTAAAAGGCTTTGCAGGGTTTTCTTTTTCTTCAATCACTACAGATATTCAAAGTGGGAAAACACCCACTTGTCTCAATGACTTTCATTAACTTTAATGGCCCATCATTGTCTTTTCCTGGGTTGTGCAATGGTTACTTGAGTCTGATTTTGTGTGAACACCTGGCTCGGGAGGTGCCTCTCCCTGTCTGATTGCTCAGTGTCCTGCTGGGAGGTGGAGTTGAAGTTTATGAGCATATGAGTTCTCCATATACACAAATCCATAATTTCATAACCATAGTCTGTGTACATACCTCATAATGATTTTTAAGTTTAGAACTTTACAACCTTTCACAAAAGACCTTATTTGGCATGTTTGTCTAGTATAACGTCATTATATATGGTTTCAGAGTAACAGCCGTGTTAGTCTGTATCCGCAAAAAGAAGAACAGGAGTACTTGTGGCACCTTAGAGACTAACAAATTTATTAGAGCATAAGCTTTCGTGGACTACAGCCCACTTCTTCGGATGCTTATTCTTTAGCATTCAACCCCCCTGTTCTCCCCTTGCGGTGTCTGGTTGCTGATTGTCACACGTGCAATTTATTTTCAACTAATATCCTAATTCTGCTTGATTGTATCTACTACAAATAGAAAAAAAACACATTTGCAATTCTAACACTATGAAATATGTTAATCTTGCCAGAATTTCTGCTTAAATATCAAGTGACTCCTTCAGAACAATTTTACAAACACTTCACAGTAGTTTTGAAAAGAGAAAGACATGGAAAATTTAAAAATTGTATAGAAGTTAAAAAAAACCACCACAACAACTAACATACCTCTTTCAAAAGCGCTACAAGGGGTGTCATGATATCTTTAGTCACCATGTCATCACAAACTTCAAATCCTCCACAAGCACTGAGATTTCTGGAACAAGTTAAATGCCTTGGATCACATATTATAAAGTTATCTGCCTTGAATATTTCAAATATATTTAAATATTTCTACAGTAACAGATTTGGAGGTTATGACAGGTTTTACTTTCTTCTTTAAAGTAACGTTTAATTACTAAGGTGATACTGCATGAATCACCTGCTTTTAGTCTATTACATTTCTTAATCTAAAAATATATTAAACTCAGTTTTAAAAAAACAGACTTATGTAGATAGCAGAGCAATGAGCCAAAGCCACGGCAGCAAGTCTCAGAGCCCAGGTCAACTGACTCAGGCTTGCGCTACGGGGCTAACAATAGATGTTCAGTGTAGATGTTCAGGCTCAGGCTGCAGCCTGGGCTCTGTGACCTGGTGAGGAGAAAGCGTCTCAGAGCCCAGGCTCCAACCCCGAGCCCAAACGTCTACACTGCTATTTTTAGTCCTGTAGCACAAACCCAAGTCAGATGACCTGGGCTTTCAGACTTTGCCATGAGTCTTCCCCCCGCAGTGTAGATGTCCCCTGAGCCTATTTTATTCCTACTAAAATATGGCAAGATTTCATTTGGGAAACATATCCCCGGGCCCTTCCTTCTGATATCCTGGAAGCTAATCTTTAAAGCATGTGTGTGCAAAACATTTACAGGAAACTGTTACTAAACACATTTCTAAAGGAAACGCTAACATTATGCTTTTGTTCAAATAAAGAAAGCCAACAGTAGGTCAGGGTGCAGTACAGTTAGTCCCATACAATTTTGTCAGATATAAAAACTAGCTATTTTGAATTTTCTCACTAACCCACTGCTCCCAAACCATTATCAAAACAAAGATTTCCACATGAAACATATTTTCAAGCATTTAAAATTTTCTCTCTTAGGGTACATCTACACTACAGGGGGGAGTCGATTTAAGATACGCAAATTCAGCTACGTGAATAGCGTAGCTGAATTCGACGTATTGCAGCCGACTTACTCCGTTGTGAGGACGGCGGCAAAATCGACTTCTGCGGCTTTTTGTCGGCGGCGCTTACTACCACCTCCGCTGATGGAGTTAGAGCGCCGATTTGGGGATCGATTGTCGCGTCCCAACGGGACGCGATAAATCAATCCCCGAGAGGTCGATTTCTACCCGCCGATTCAGGCGGGTAGTATAGACCTAGCCTTAGTATTTCTTTCTATTACAGAGATGGAACACAACATGCCACAGGAAGCAGGAACCAGAGTAGCAACAACTACTAACGTAAGCTGTGATCTTGCAATGAGACCCTAGTTGTGCTTTACTGAAGTTAATGAGCATCTGTCCATATGAATCTCATTGTGAGATCAGGATCATAGTCATTCGTACATCAAGACTTTTCTGATTACAACAACATATATAATAGGGTTAAAGTAAAAAACCCAAAGATGACAATATTCAAGAAATTCCTCTTCTCTACTGTACCAATAACAACTCCTTCTTCTATAATACATTATCAATCACTTACCGGAGAGCTCCCGCAGCTGTCTCACGAACAGCTAAACTTTGATCAAGCAACATGGGACCCAAACACCGGACAACATCTCTCTGCAGAAAGGCTGGGATTGCATGCTTCTGCTGCAACATTTTGGAAATGCTAGCACAGGCAAACTCTCTTACATCAGCACTTGGATGCTGCAGCTGAGGAGACAGGACAAGGGAGATTAGAAAGCAAGTTCACCAGAAGGTTACATTGTAGCAAGAGACAAATCTTGTCATTCCCTCCTCCCCCACCCCCCACCATCACCCTGCATTGTCTTCCCCCTCATCATGTTTTCTTATTTCTGTAAAGGAAGAAGACTACATTTTTAAAAGAACTAAAGACTTCTAAAAATCAGAAGATCTTCACCTAGTTTTAAACTCTGAAAGGCAAAAATCATATCAAAAGAAAAATGAGCATACAAGAGACAAGGGAAGCAATGATTTGTTCAATCAGTTCAAATAATCACGGACTACCAAAAGTCTGATTATTGAAAAACAGATTTGATTTCTCACACTCATATAACATGTCTACGTGAGTTTTAAGTGCAAACCTCTTCGATGACACTAGTGAAAAATGAAGGGTTATGATGGGTGAGTGGCTACATCTATTGGCGGGGGGAGGGGGAGGTATGTATGTTCTCTTAATATTGCTGAGTCCTTGACGATCTCCTCTCCCTGTCTGCAGGCTAAAGTTCTGCTCAGGTAGACTCATTTTTTCCACAGGGTTTACAACCCACTGGGCCAACAACAGCTGTTTCAAAGAGCAGGAGCAGCAGACAAGTGGAAAGAGGCAGAAGATGTGACGTACTAGTTCCCCAGGACAGGGCTTCTGGTGGCAAACAGGAAGAATACAGAGAAGTGGGTTGGTCAGGGGGCCTTACGTGTCAAAGACTAAACTACACTATTTTTCTTTCAAAGGGAGAGCAAGTTTGGCCATTTACTCTGCGTGACCTTCCCTTTTAAGAAAAGCAATAGTCAGGGAGAAAAAAAGAGTGAGTTAAACTTCAGATGTCCAGTTGCCTCCTCTTTCCCTCCTCAAGAATGGTACCAAGACTCAAGGGAAGAGCTGAGGTATATGTGGCAAGACAGATGGCTGGTGAGATGGAGGCACCTGAAAGCTTGCCAGTGGAGGAAGGCAGAGAGGTATGGTTGTGTGTTAGACTCAGACTTTAAGGCCAGAACGGATCATCATAATCATCCAATCTGACCTCCTGCACATTGCAGGTCACAGAACCTCACCTGCTCACTCCTGTAATAGACCCATACACTCTGGCTGAGTTACTGAAGTCCACAAATCATGGTTTAAAGATTTCAAGTTACAGAGAATCCACCCTTTACACTTGTTTAAATCTGCAAGTGACCTGTGCCTCATGCTGCAGAGGAAAGCGAAAAAAAAACAGGGTCTCTGGAATCTGACCCATGGGAAAATTCCAACCCCAAATATGGTGACCAGTTAGACCCTGAGCATATCGGCAAGACCAGCCAGCCAGACACCTGGGCAAGAATTCATTGTAACTCAGAGCCCTCCCCATCACCAGCCATTGGAGACATCTGCTACTAGCAGTCACAAATCAGCTACATGCCATTGACAGCAATCTTATCATACAATCACCTCCACAAACTTACCAAGCTCAGGCTTTATATGTTTTTTGCCCCCACTACTACCCCTTAGGAGGCCGTTCCAAAACTTCACTCCTCTGATGGTTAGAAACCTTCCTCTAAGTCCAAGCCTAAACTTGTTGATGGCCAGTTTGTATCCATTTGTTCTTGTCTCAACATCAGCACTAAATAACTCCTCCCACTCCGTGGTATTTATCCCTCTGGTGTATTTATAGAGCACAATCATATCTGCTATCATCCTTCTTATGATTAAGCTAACACAAGCCAAGCTCTTTGAGTCTCCTATCATAAGGTAGGTTTTCCAGTCCTCTGATTAGCCTTTTTCACTGCTGCATCACACTGGCGGCTCATAGTCATCCTATGATCAACCAATACACCCAGGTTTTTCTCCTCCTCTGTCGCTTCCAACTGATAAGGCCCTAGCTTATAGCAAAAATTCTTGTTGTTAGTCCCTTTGCACTATTAAATTTCATCTAATTTCTATTACTCCAGCTTTCAACATCAAGATCTTCTTGTATGATATCCCAATCCTCCTCCATACTGGCAATACCTCCCAACTTTGTGTCATCTGGAAATTTTATTAACACACTTTCTCTTTTTGTACCAAGGTTATTAATAAAAATATTAAATAAGATAGGTCCTAAAACCGATCCCTGAAGAACTCCACTAGTAATCTCTCTCCAGCCTGACAATTCACCTTTCAGTATGACCCATAACCAGTTCCTTATTCACCTTTCCATTCTCATATTAATCTCCATCTTCTCCAATTTAACTAATAATTTCCCATGTGGCACTGTAGCAAATGCCTTACTGAAATCCAACTTAGATTAGATCAACTGATTTTTTAGACAAAGGAAATGCAGTAATCTTCTCAAAGGAGGAGATCAGGTTGGTCTGGCACAATCTACCTTTTATAAAACTATGTTGCATCTTATCTCAATTACTGTTTACCTCTATGTCCTTAACTACTCTCTCTTTCAAAATTTGTTTCAAAACCTTGCATACAATTGAGGTCAAACTAACAGGACTGTGGTTTCCCAAATCACTTCACCCCTCCCCCCCCATTTCTGTTGTTGGTTTTGTTTTCATTTCCCCGCCCCGCCCTCCCCCCTTCCCTTAACTTGCAGGTACTCTACAATGAAGAACCTGCCATGGGAGCACAACAATGGGTTGCCAATACCACGGCTAGATTTTCCTCTACCTGCACCTATGAGGCCCTCGCCAGACAGACAACCTGACCCTGGAGGCTTCCGCCCAAGCCCTGGTCTTAACTTGCTGAGAACGCAGCTTGCACATTCCCACCTGCTGCGAGAGGTGTCTGTTGATTGAGTCTTTCAGGAAGCAGGTAAGAGAGCTGCAGGATGAGGCAGCTTGTCTGCATAGTATCCAAGAGCATGAAGACTTTATTGACAGGATGCACATGGAAACATCCAAGATGGAGGATGCTAGCCAACTACAGACGACGACTGTACCAGAGAAGGAGAACTGGCTGCTGGCCACCTCAGGCCATAGACTTTGCTCCGCCCTCAACCCAGGTCCCCCATTCATCAAGGTAAAGTACCAGTATGCAGTATTTGCAACAGGAGGTGAGGAGCAGACCTCAATGGCTGAGGAGGAGCCACCTGCCCCCAAGCTGGGAGGCTCACGACCACCACACACAAGGAGGCGGCAGCATAGGGTGCTGATAGTCAGAGACTCTCTTCTGAAGCGGACAGAGGCATCCAACTGCAGACCTGACATGATGTCCTGAGAGATGTGCTGCCTACCTACAACTTGCATCTGAGACATTACAGAAAGGCTGCCAAGGCTCATCTGTCCCTCTGACCACTCACTACTCCATGTGGCTCATCCACATAGTCACCAATGATACTGACAGGTATGACCCTGAAAAGTTCAACAATGACTATAGGGCTCTGGGAGGGAGGGTAAAGGAATCAGAAGTGCGGGCTGTATTTTCATTTATCCTCCTGGTTGACGGTAAGGGAGGAACATGCACATCCTGGAGAAGAATCCATGGCTTCACAGATGGTGTTGACAGGAGGGCTTTGGTTTCCTCGACCACAGGATGCTGTTCTGGGAAGAAGGTCCGCAGGGAAGAGATGGGGTCCACCTGACCAAGAAGGGAAAGAGCATCTTCACGCACCAACTCGTCAACCTAGCAAGGAGGGTTTTAAACTACATTAAAAAGGGGCAGGTGATAAAAGCTCACAGGTAAGCATAAAAAAAGATGACCTTAACAGAGCACTAGTTGTTGTGGGGTGAGGGAGAGAGACGGAAAATTACAATAGGGCCATAGGAGCAACAAGAGGGAAATGAGTGGAAAAATCTGCTCAACATCTTAGATATCTATATGCAAATTCAAGAGGTATGGAAAATAAACAGGAAGAAGTGGAAATATGAGTACACAAGCTAAACTATGCCTTAGTTGGCATCACTGAGACTTAGAGGGATAAAGCTCATGACTGGAATACTGGTATAGAAGGATATAGCTTGTTCAGGAAGGACAAGCAGGGTAAAGAAGGAGGAGGTGTTGCATTATACATCAATAATATATAGACTTGTTTTGAGTTCCAGAGGGTGAGAGACAGACCAGTGGAAAGTATCTGGTGAAAGAGAAAACGGATAAAAAATAGGGGTGATGTCATGGGAGCGGCTACTCCAGACCACCAAATCAAGAAGAGGAGTTGAATGAAGCATTTCTACAATAAACAGAAATATCCAATACACAAAACCTGGTAATAATGAATTATTTTAATTAGTTAGACATCTGTTGGAAAGTAATTCGGCAAAACACAAAATTTCCATTAAGTTCTTAGAATATACTGGGGACAACTTTTTGTTTCAGAAAGTGGAGGAAGTAACCAGGACTGACATTTTTGATGGATTCTGACCAACAGGGAGGAACTGGTAATGAAACTGAAGGTGGAAAACAATTTGGGTGAAAGTGACCATGAAATGACAGATTTCATGATTCTAAGAAAAGGAAGGAGTGAAAGCAGCAGAATAAGGACAATGGATTTCAAAAACAAAAAACAAAAAAGAGACTCAGAGAACTAGTAGGTAAGGTCCCCTGAGAAGAAAATCTAAGGGAAAAAGGAGTTGAGGAGAGCTGACAATATTCAGGAGACAATATTAAAGGCACAGCTGCAAACTATCCCATTGCAAAGAAAAGACAGGAAGACTAGTAAAAGGCCAATATGACTGTATCAGAAGCTCTTTAATGATCTGAAAATTAAAAAGAAATTCTACAAAGAGTGGAGACATGAACAAATTGCTAAGAAGGAGTAAAAAAAGAATACCACAAGCACATAGGGACAAAATAAGAAAGCCTAACGCACAAAATGAGTTACACCTAACAAGAGATTTAAAACATTATAAGAGGTTCTTTAAATACATTAGGAACAAGAGAAAGATGAAGCAAAACATAGGTCCTCTACTTAGTGGGGAAGAAGAGCTAATAATAACGGATGACATCCAGGCAGCTAAGGTTTTGCTTCAATCGTCACTAAAAAGGTTAATAGTGACCAAATAGGCAACACAATTAATATTAACAGGCCAGATCCGCCCCCAGTCCCACTCCACTCCGTTCCACCTCCTACCCAGCTCTGCCCTCATTCCTTCTCTGCCTCCCAGACCAGTTCCACCTCTAGCCCCAACTCCTTCCTCTCCCCAGTTCCACCTTCAGACCAAGCTCCATGGCTGAAGAAGCCTTGGTTGTGCAGTAATAGAGGGAGGGGTGAGAACAGATTCCGTTAATGCTTAGGAGGGATGGTGACTGAAAAAGTTTGTGCAACACTGGGCTAGGTCACAGTACTGCTGAAAAGGATGTGGAGGTTAATATGAGTTGACAATATGATGCAGTTTCAAAAAAGGATAATATTCTTGGGTGTATTCATAGCAGCATCATATGTAAGGTACAGAAGGTACTTGCTCTATTTGGCAGAGATGAGGCCTCAGCTGGAGTATCGTGTCCAATTCTGAGCGCCAAACTTTAGAAAAAACGCAGACAGACTGGACAGAGTCCAGAGGAGAGCACCAAAAATGATAAAAGATTTAGAAAACCTGATCTATGAGGAAAGGTTAAAAAAAAACTAGCCACGTTTAGTCTTGAGAAAAGAAGACAGAGTGGACCAATAACAGTCTTCCAATATGTTAAGGGCTTTTATAAAGACAACAGTGATCAATTGTTCTCTGTGTTCACTAAAGGCAGGACAAGAAATAATGGGTTTAAAATCTGCAGCAAGGGACATTTAGGTTAGATATTATGAAAAACTTTTGAACTATAAAAGTAGTTAAACTCTGGAATAGGCTTCTAAGGGAAGATGTGGAATCACCATCATCGAAGATTTTAAAGAAAAGGCTAAATAAACACCTGGTCAGGGATGGTCTAGATTTACTTGGTTCTGCCTCAGACTGGACTTGACTTCTCAAGGGCCCTTCCAGCCCTACACTTGTATGATTCTCTACTAAACAGATGACAACCCACCACTTGGTGTCTGACAGCAATCTGTGCATTTCTCACAGAAGTTACTGCCCACATTGTAGCCACTTCCCCTCTGAAGAGATGCGGGGGGGGGGGGGGGGGGGGGCGGTCCATCTCCCTGTATGGTGCTAGCATACACATCCCAGGTGGGAAACTGGCCAGCGAAGGCTTTAGAACCAAGGCTACCTACTGCCCACCACAGATCAAGCCTTAGCCAGGTGCAAAGTGCAGCCTCTTCCGGCACAGAGGCCACAGCTCCCCTCCCAGATTCAGGGGAGGGTAAACCAGGCTCAAAAACCACCTACCCATCAATCTGCCGGAGCCTGCACGGCTCAAAGCACGCTACTGAAGACACACCCAGGCCTTCTCCTCCTCCCTGACACACGTGGGCGGGGGGTCAGGTAGGGGGTCCCGGCCCACAAAAGGAGAGACCCTCCCCCCCCTTGCTGGGAGAGCTGCTTGCAGAGCACTAGCCGTGTGTGTAGGGGGGAGCAGCAGGGCTCCAGCCCCCCACACACCGACTTGCGGGGAGGAAGGGAGAAGCTACTTTCACTTACTTTCTCCAGGAGCTCAGCGGCAGAGGAGCCTCCATCGCCGTCTTCCCCGGCCGGCCCCTCCCCGCCAGCCGCCCGCTGCGGGCCGGCTGGGGAGAATGGGGCGCTCCGAAACCTCTTGGCCTTGCTCTTGCCCATGGTGTTTGCCCGCGGATGGGGAGCGGCGACCCTGCCCCGCCGGGCCGAAGGCGAGCGCAGAGCCCC
Source organism: Trachemys scripta elegans (assembly GCF_013100865.1). Classification (NCBI taxonomy): domain Eukaryota; kingdom Metazoa; phylum Chordata; order Testudines; family Emydidae; genus Trachemys; species Trachemys scripta. The sequence continues at coordinate 28,141,872 of NC_048310.1, read as the reverse complement.
CACGTGTGCGGCCGCAATCCGGCCGGCCCTGACCCCTGCGCAGGCGCCGTGGAGAGGAAGGCGCGGCTGGTCCCCGATCCGCGAGGGGGCGCTGCGCCGGCCCGGTAGCGTACGCCGCGGCCTACAATAGCGCCCTGGGCTCTGCGCCACTGCAGGCTCTCCCGGCGCCCCAGCCCGGCTGCAGCGTGCACGGCCCGGGGGCAGGACACCCAGCTGCACGGCCAGCGCACATCGCTGTGTGACAGACGAGGCCCAGCCCCGGCTGCTCCTTTACCAGGCTGGAAAGAAGCTGAGCCGTGCACTCCTTCCTTCCGCGGCTGCCCCGGCTACATTTTTCACAGGTGAGAAGAGCCGAGCCGTGGTATCCACTCAGTTTGAGCCCAAAGTGCACAGTAGTTGGTGTTTTTCTTAAAGCTCCCACTCCTGGAGTCACAGCTTCTAGGGTTTTTCTCTGATGGACAGCGCTGTCCACCCCAGCGCTTCTGGTGGTGTAATTTATGTTACTTAAGGGGGGTGTTTATTTCACACTCACATGACATAAATTATACTGACAAAAGTGCTAGTGTAGACATAGCGTATGTCTGCCTCAAATACCCTTAGGCTGCGTGTACACTACCACGGGATGGACACGCCGGTGATCAATGCACCAGGGATGGATTTAGCAGGTTGTCAGAGCCCTCTCCGATCAACCCCAGTACTCCATTAGGAACGAGAGGAGTAAGGTAAGTAGACAGGAGAGCATCTCCCATGGACCCAGTGCAGTGTAGACACTACAGTAAGTCAACATAAGCTACGTCGACTCCAGCTACATTGTTCACATAGCTGGAGATGCTTAACTTAGATCAACTTACTGCAGTAGTGTAGACGTAGCCATAGGAATAGTCCTTGGTCTAGATTCCTACAAACCCAATGAAGTTCTACTCAATGACTAGGGGCTCCTAAGCTCTCCACTCAATACAAATTAATAATAAAACATCTTCTGAGTCTACTACTATACCCTATCAACTGGAGTAAACTGCATCTCATTTGTTCACAGCTGGATAGTACAAGTGATTAATGTAGTTGGACACTTCTGCACAGATGTGATATTTTATTCAATGGACAGTTTGCTACATAATACAGCTACAAAAATATGCACATAAACCACTGCAACATCAGATACAAATTATTTGGATGCTTTTTTTAATCTGTCCCTAACACTTAGCTGCATATTTACTATGGGCTGTTATAGAATAATGGAGACCAGGGCAGGACTTAAAGGAGAATATAGGTTTTCTTTAAAATTCTGTACAACAGCAGCAAAGGCAGATTAATTCAAAAGTATTTATTAGATTATTAAAGTACTGTCCTTGTGTTGTATCCAACACTGGAACCACAGAGTGGAGCAGCACCCAATAGGAAATAAAAATATCCAGATTCTGACACAGCCTAGGCAGATTCTTCCTAAATTATCCAGAACTATTATCCTTGCCTTTTACATGGGGCACACTGGTTTTATTTTTTGCAGCCTTGTGAAAGTTATCTGTCATAGTTATATGCAGTGTTGGTGTAGCCAGGTTGGTCCCAGGATATTAGAGATAAAGGGTGGGGGAGGTAACTTCTTTTATTGGACCAACTTCTATTCATGAGAGACAAGCTGTCGAACTTACACAACGCTCCTCCTCAGGTCTGGTTTACACTACTGACCTATATTGGTATAACTGTCACTCAGGCATGTGAAAAATCCACACCCCTGAGCGACATAGCTTGGTATAACTAACCCCCCATATAGACAATGCTTTGTCAACAAGAGAGCTTCTCCTGCAGACATAGCTACTGCTGCTCCAGGAGGTGGATTAACTATGGCAACAAGAGTTCTCTCCCATCAACCTGGAGTATCTCCATTAAAGCGCTACGGTGGTGCAGCTGTGCCAACAGAGTTTTAAATGTAGACGTGCCTTCTGTGTCACCACTAAATACAAGGTGGAACAGATTGTTTAACATAAGTAGTTAACACATTTCAAGGGCCATTCCAGGCCAAGTGGCCCGTAGTGGTGTATCTCATCAAAACCAATCAGTAAACTCTTGAATGAACTCACACAGGAAAGTGATGAACGACCAAAAAAACACCTTGGGCACTTTACAGCTGCACTAATGTAGCTGCTCTAAGCCAATGGGCGAGTGCCCTCCCATCGACTTAACTACTGTGGTCCCCATGAGCGGCTGTAGCTATGTCAGCGGGAGAAGCTCTCCCACCAACATAGTGCTGTCCACACCGGTGCTTATGTCAGTGTAACTCAGGCTGGGTCTACACTACCCGCCTGAATCGGCGGGTAGAAATCGACCTCTCGGGGATTGATTTATCGCGTCCCGATGATCGATCCCCGAATCGACGCTCTTACTCCACCAGCGGAGGTGGGAGTAAGCGCCGTCGACGGGAAGCTGCAGAGGTCGATTTTGCCGCTGTCCCAACAGCGGGGTAAGTCGGCTGCGATACGTCGAATTCAGCTACGCTATTCGCATAGCTGAATTTGCGTATCTTAAATCGACCCCCCCCCCGTAGCGTAGATGTAGCCTCAGAGCTTTGTCTACACTACACAGCTCCTGCCAACAAAAAACTTCCACCCGCAAAGAGCAGCATTTGTGTTTGCTCTCCTGCTGACAATGCACTGTTTACACTGGCGCTTGTCGTGGCAAAACTTTTGTCTTTGGGGGAGAAGGGGGGAGTTAACACCTCTGAAAGACAAAGTTTTGTCATTCAATTGCCAGTGTAGACATAGCCTTAGTCATTCAAGGTGGGTGATTTATTCATACACCCCCCAATTGATATAAATTATACAGACATAAGCTGTAGTGTAAACAAAGCTTTAATCACCTGTGGATGAACATTTCACAAAGCCATCACTCTGTAACTGACCCATCAAGTCCTCATCCTCAATGGAAACCTTCACAACACTGTCAAGCGATGAGCCTGGGAGCTAAATTCATAACTTTGCTAGATGCTAAAAATCATGGACTGAACCGAGACATTGGATTTATGGCTTCTTACAACACTAACAACCCCCAAAACTGGCTCCCCCCTACCTTTCTGCACTCCCTTCCCATGACTGGACCGGTGTTAACAAGCCACTTCACCTTGAATGGCCCTTGAAATGTGCTAACTATTTATGCTAAACAATCTGTTCCACCTGTATTTAGCTGTGACATTTCCCAGACCTGAAGACCTCTGTATAAGCTTGGCTATGGTCTACACTACAGCACTTACAGTGGCGCAGGATATCAAGTATCAGGGGGTAGCCGTGTTAGTCTGTATCTACAAAAACAACAAGGAGTCTGGTGGCACCTTAAAAACTAACAGATTTATTTGGGCATAAGCTTTCATGGGTAAAAACCTCACTTAAGCTTTCCTGCTGACATAGCGCTTAGATCAGTATAACTTATGTCGCTCAATGACTTGTTTATACTGCGCTACATATTATACACTGAAATGTAAGTACACTATTTATATTCCAACAGATTTATTTTATAATTATATGGTAAAAATGAGAAATAATTTTCCAGTAATAATGTGCTGTGACACTTTTGTATTTTTACGTCTGATTTGGTAAGCAAGTAGTTTTTAAGTGAGGTGAAACTTGGGGGTATACAAGACAAATCAGACTCCTGAAAGGGGTACAACATTCTGAAAAGGTTGAGAGCCACTGATTTAGGCATTACAAGGAAGTTGGATGACCTGTAGATCATTAGTCCAAATCCAGACCAGTTTGGAAGGGACTAAAAGTAGTTTCCATCTAAAGCAGCAGCGCTTTAATGTTGCTTGTGTGGTAGCGGTGCTAAAAAAAAAAAAAAAAAAAACCAACACATCTCAACGAGGGGCGCAGCTCCCAGAGCTGGGGCACTGTCTACATGGACGCTTTACAGAGCTGCAACTTGCTGTGCTCTGAGGGCTGTTTTTTCACACCCCTGAGCAAGAAAGTTGCAGCACTGTTAATTGCCAGTGTAGACAAACCCTGAATGGAGATAGAGACAATACCTGCTCTAGGCATGAGAAGGTGCCTGGAACAGGGTTGAGGTAGACTGGTGGATTATTGTAGAGGGACTATGGGCTGCTGCTTTCCATGCTGTCCCTATTTTGGTGACATCAATATCCAGAACAACAAACATGACATTTCACAAAAAAACAAAAGCCATACTTCCGTGACTGGAGTCTTCAGCTGTTCATAACTAAAGTACATAACTGTTTAGCTTTTGTCACCTATATCTGCACATTTGTCAATTTACAATACAAAAAACCCCCAAACATACTATTGTATATAAAGTATTTATTTAATGCACATATTTACCTACAAAATTTACATCAGTTAAAAACAATGGAAGGACAGAAGTACAAAACCTCTGGAAGAGACTTTAGGAGCAAAGGATTTTATTGCCTCAATTGAGTGAAAATTTAACATAAATGAAAGTCAAACTATGCTCACTTTAAGAGGCAGCCTTGCTAGTCTTATCTGTAGTGAGAGGTTACTGTGCCGGCAATAGCTTTGTGTTTTATGCTGACTTATGCTCAATTAAATTTAAAAAAATCTGAAACAGGTAAAAAGGCACCTTGAACACTTAAAATTAAATTGTTATGATTATTGTAAATATTTCAAGAACTATTGTACTGTGTATACATAACAGCCACACTTAGTTTCTCTTAACACTTTAGAGAGTTTTATTAATTTATTGGTGGCACTGATCATATATTTCCGTTATCAAATTATTTGAATCCAAAGTTAAATATTTGCAATACTAGTTTCATGGCCAGATTATCATAGCATAAAATCCACTCTTAAAACAGTGTGATTATGGAATTCAGATACAGTACAGAACTTTTATAATCTGAAAGACGAAAATATATTTAAGAGTTTTTAAAAAGTTAAAATCATTAAAAACAGGTTGTACTGTGAATTAGATGAAAGCACTGAATTAAGGATAACCACAGTGAAAGTGGCCGAAGTACTGCATGTAGTTAGACAAGTGATACTTTAACATACTTGCAACATTCTTAAACATAATAAGACCTTTTTCCCCATACCATAGATTTCTCTTTTAAGTCTCTTTTGTTTGCTGATTCCAAAAATATTGTAACCAGGAATGAAAAAGACAACTGTAATTAATAAAAAGCTCTGGGAATGGCAAATAAGCATCCCCTTAAATACTGGTTCATGAGAACAAGAATTCACACAGCATGTATTACTCTTTGCTTAACATTGGCATTGATTTGCTATTTACAGTAGTTTGCAAAAAACACATTATAAAAAAACAAACGAGGTTTGGTTTCCAAGTTTAACTTAGTAACCAATTAACATACTTCACCTGCATGTTTTGCTCTACTTGAAGAACAAAAGTGACAGTAATACTGAAAAAGAGGTAATCAAAGGTAGCAAAAGCACTGATAACACGAGGATAGTCAAAAGAGAATTTAGACAAATATGCCAGACAGTAATATTGCACACTTTCACTGTCAACTGTAAATAAGACTCACTCCTAGGCAACTGAAAACCAGTCCTGTTTGGCTTTTTTGTGCCACACTACCTTCAGAAAAGGTCATTTTGATTTCCATGGCGGTGGATAGAGTTGAAGGAAGATCGCAATTATTGAACATGGGGCCTAGGTTTCAAAATTAATTTTCCAGTCTGCAAAAGAAAAATTAAAGTTCAAACAAACCCTGAAATTTAACATAACATTCACCTTTGTAGTAAGGCTATCTGTGTTAATTTCTCTTTAGTCTGCAACAACAGGGGTGAGAACTAAGGGTTTGCATCCATGGAATCATTAAGTAACTTGTAGTTCACATTTTAACCATACATTATTTGTAAAAATGTAAATATGCACTCTTAGGCTGTCTACCCTTTAACAGCCTGTAGAGTACAGGCATTACACGTGTAGCTACACACTGCAGTGAAAGGCTCTGGCAACAGGGAACTGCCAGAGCTTTTCACTACTGTTCCTCCCCGCTAGGGCCTTTCCCTGCAGCAGAGAAAGCTCCAATATCGGGATACTATGCTGCTATGTGGGAGGCACTGCTCGGGCGGTTCATGCAAGTCAGTCAGTCTATTCACCTAAGCCTTGTCCCACCATCTACATTGCTATTTATACCTGTGCCATCTGGGAATACAATGTCTATTCAGAAAGAGAGTAATTTCATCTTTTTTGCATTTATTCCTGCCTTCAACATGTACATGTAATCAGTGAGACTAGAGTCACTTACATCATCGCAGGACATATTATACTCTGCCAAGACTGTTCGACATCGGGCTGCTATGCTGTGTGGATTTCGTCAAAGAAAAGTACTAAACAAAGATTTTATGTGGGCTGCAGTTACAGTAAGAATTACCTCAATTTTCACTTGACAAACTATCAAAGGATACATTGATGGTGCCACCACTCTTTTGTGTATGCCAGCAAAGAACAAGCCTATTAGAGTAATACAGCTAATTGTGAAGAATGGATGATTCCACAGTGATGTGAAAAAGGACACCTAGGAGAGAAATAAAATTATCTTGAAGAAAAATTATTAAAAGATTCCATGATTGAAGGGACATCATCAAGCTGGAGACTAAGTATTTCAAACCTGATGTTTAGGCCACTAATCTATGCTGGAATAGATCTCTTAAACTCCCTTGTTATTCAGAATTTACTCCTTCTTTGTAACCCTGCTACTCTTCACAAAAAGTGCTTCTGCCAAACATCTTCCCAATGAATATCCCTTCTGCTTTCAGATATTTTGGAAGGTAACAGAGAAAACAGTCTCTGATTTTCCTGGAAGTCCCAATTAGAGCAGCTGCCCTATTAAGTGATATATGCTGTTTGAGAAAAAAAACCTAAGTAAAATTTTAGATCTGCTATCCATGACCTTATCCCCTGTAAAATGGGGACAAAATAGAGTGCTAACATCTGAAGAGAGTTTTTAAAACTGAAATCCAAGGATATTTAATCTTCAGCTTCTGATTTGAAAACGACATTTCTCATTGTAGTAGTGCTGCTTGAGTCTCTGTAATTAAGCTAAGTTTTTGTTTTAAAGTTCCATGGGAACAGTCTAAAATTAAAAAAGTACTTTCCTATTAGTGACACAAAAATAATCAATTGTTCATTACTCATCTCATATTTTTCCTTCCACTTCTGAATAGAATATAATAGCTCTACCTCAGTTTATTGCTAAGGTGTAAAAATGAAAATAAGTTAAGAATCCTTTATCAATTTTCTTCAGTTTGGTGGTAAAGTGAATCTCCAATATTCCACTCAAAACTCAGAAGTTCTCTTGCACCACATAAAGTTCATTGAACTATACTTTCAGATTCAGTTTCACAGAATATCCTATAAAATCTGGACACCTGGTCACCCTAAGTCTGAAATTTAGAATACCAAGCCTCAAGCTACTCCACCCACACAATTTAGGAAAAAAATCACTTTGATCATCTTAGATATTCATGTTAAACAAAAACAAATGCATATCTGGTGTATGCATATCTAGGGTGACAAATTTTAAATTGTTCCACTGCTACAAAAAGTTATTTCAAGGAGAAAGGGGGAGACATTTCCAAAGTGCAGAGGTACATAAGAAAAAACTCTTAGGACTAGTTAACTTGCTAGTGTTCTCACAAGTTCAATTTTCTTGATCATGGATCAGTCTAGTTGAAGGTGGCCTCAGCAAACTATGTACTATAGATAGAACAAAGTTATTCTTCTGGGGAAATCACTCCTATTCAGCACAGGTATAGAATGGCTCAAATATTCTTAGTTCCCCCTTCAAATCAAAGTGCGATTCCTGTGATGTAAATAATCCACTGAATTTGCTCTTAGTCACTAATGTCTTGAGTCAGTCAAGAAAATAACCCTATTAGCTTTTCACTCTTCAAGGCAGTCCACAACTCCTCACTACATACACTTGGTTTTTATTATCTAGATTACAAACATTGAGACATTTAATATTTCAGCATTTGAGTATAACTTACCTTCTGTGTCTCAGGATCTATTAACCAGTTCCAAGCACCAGTTGCTGTGCAGACTGATACCACTATAAGAATCACTGATGAAAAATAGGAGTCATAAGCAACACATCTGGTTCATATTCATTAGAAATTATTTAATGTCTCATGAAAAGCTTTGAAAGAGATGACATTCTATTTTATTTCCCCTCTTCATTCTTGATTATTAAGAACGTCCAAAGAAGAATAAGATTTATTTGAAGATGTCTACCTGCATATCATGTTTGTTTCTCATCTGGACCCCCACCTTTCTATTTATGCAGTCAAAGTGGAAGGAGGTAAAAAAATGTTTTACCATTTAAAACAATGCAACCCTTCTAAGAGTCTGTCGGCCTCCTAGAGAGGACAAAAAGGTAGTACCAGATAGTGTTTTGATAAGTAAAGACATGCTGTAGTTTGGGGGGTGGAGGGTATGAGAAGTTTCTACTAGAGACACGGATTTAGAAACATTAGTCAGAAAATTGAGGGAAAGTAGTACAGAATAACTTTCTTGAGCAATATGCTAAAAATCCACACAGTATTCTGCATGTAACTTCCAAGAGCCACTAACATTAAGGTGGCACTCCTGCAAGCTGCTCTGCAAGGAGGCAGGCAGCCTTGCCAACTCTTTCAATTTCATTGCAAGTGTAACAATATCAGGTATTTTTCTTAAAGCTCCAGCTCTGGGAGGCAAGTGATTATGTGAGAATCTCAGCATTTATTAAAAAAGTTTTATTTCTAACCCTCCACTCATAGTTGTGGATAAAAGCCAGAAAGATGTGAACAGTGCGCATTCTAAAGGTTCAAACCTCATTGCTTGTAAAGCAGATTAGTGATGTCTTGATTTTGGGTGCTGATAATACTGATAAAATAAAAATGGACCAGTTAGGGGCTGGAATTGACACATTCGAAGGGGAATGAAAGAAGTTTATATGCCATATAAAATGAAAGTTATTACTCCAATTTCATACAGAAAGATAGTAAAGATCTATCTATATCAATACCAGTTTTCCAGGAATAAAGTAGTTGTTATGCAGATAACAGAATTATGAAGTCACTAGATGCCACATCCAATTTTTATTTCAAACTTCTTCATGAGTGCACTTTAAGTCAGTAAAACTTTAGCATGCATTTAGATATATTTGAACAAGTTTGGAAGAAATTGCCAACAATTGGAAAGTGAACACACTCATTAAAAAAATAAACTATAAAACCAGTAAACTTAATACATTGATTTGGGGGGGAACCTTGGAAAATATACTAAGGAATAGGAGAAAGTCATCGAAACAAGTTGTTTTAAGTTATCATGGTGAAAAATAGCCCAATTTGGAAACCAAACCCCTATATACAGCCACAAAATACATACACAACTGAAAAAAGGTAGAACAGACTTAGACTATGCCTACACTAGAGAGCTTACAGTGGCAGAGCTGTACCTATGCAGCTGCGCTCCTATAAGATCTCTCACGTAGCCACTCTATGCCGACGGAAGAGAGTCCTCCTATTAACATAATTAAACTACCTCCAATGAGCAGCGGCAGCTATGTTGGTGGGAGCTCTCCTGCTGACATAGCACATGCATACTACCACTTAAGCCAGTGACACTTATGTCACTCACCGGGGGGCACTCCTGAGCAACATATGTTTTGCTGATGTAAGTGGTAGTGTAGACATGACCTTCATCACAAAGCCTCAATATGCCTCGAACTTGTCCTGAAGAATTCCTTTTAAAAAGACTAATTCAGTCCTGGCCCTCTTTGCTGAGGCTGCCTATAAGATCATCATTATACTGATTATACTTCTAGCTTTGTTGTTCTTGCCAATATCTACTTTTGAATAGCAATTGTGCAAATGCTATAAGCATTTTGTGCACATGGTATAGATGCAATAACATAAATCCATTATTTTACTTTTGCTGTTTTTTGTTAAATTTGTGTATGTGTGGTATCTTCACATATTTAAAAGAGTTTTAGGCTCACATACAAAGTACATACAATAAGATTTTTAAAGCATAGATTTGTTTTTGTAAACACAATCCATAGGAATATACATGGGTAAATGTCAACTGAAGTATTAAAGAGTCAATCCAACTTCTCCTTTAAAATATTAAGCTTACTTCTCCAACGTCCTGTAGCTGGTTGCAAACATGCAATATATTCAGTAAGTCTTCTTTCAAAAGCCTTGAGATCTGAGGAAAAGACAGGCAGAGATCTAATAAGTCTTGGTCTATTAGTTGAACTTTAATAGTTAATGCCTCAGATTCTGTTCTGTTACTTATGTCCTGTGCAGCTCAGACTCATAACTTGCAGAGGAAAGCTGTAATGGATTGATGATGTAATTATCAAAAATCGCTTGCATCTCAGATTAAGCAATAGTTATTGGAAAGATGCTTAGCACTACATCTCAGCACATTAGCTTTAGAATTTACCACTTCTTGGTTAAGCCCCTCACTAAAAAATAATATATTAAGTGACAGGCATTTCCATATAGAGAAATATATACTGAAGAGATTAGAATACCTTGACATGGTATCTCTTTGTAAGTCTAATTGCAAGCCATTAATATTAATAGATTAAAATACTCTAAAACAAGGTATATTTTGAAATGTAAAATGTGTCAGGAAAATCTTGTTATACTCTATGGTCTGTACTAATGATAGGTGGAGTTTGGTATTTTGTTTGTGATTAGAATACTATCACCATAACTCACTACAAAAATTCTTACCTCAGTTGGCATCATTTGAGATTTGTACAGTCCTTTCAGTTTCAATAATCTATTTTTTTTACATGCCACTCATCTTGGACAATGAAAATACAGTCATAAATTATTTAAGTTTTAGCCAACTTTAGAATCTGACTCGTGAAATAGAATGTTTGGCTTTGCAACGTTACAGGGGAACTATTTAACATGAAGAGAAGTCTACTTTAGAAATATTTTCAGATTAAAAAAAAGTCAACTATTCATTTTAACGTCTGTGAAGATTTCCTTTTCAACCAGAGAAGTTTTGGGCCTAAAATTGTCCCACTAATTTATCATTTGAAGTTTGATATTTTTTATTAATAAAGGTATATACTTTAAAGGCAAACTGGCTTCAAGTAACAATTACTGTTCTTTGAAAGAATTTAATGTTATATTAGAATGTCACGTTCTAATAAAGGTAACAATGCAAAACCTACAACAAAAATACCTTCATTAAAATGTATGCCTGTTACTGAAGTGTGTACTTACTCTAAGATATATGCAGAGATTATTTCAATGTTTATCAACTGGAAAAAAAATATAACTACCGGTACTTTGTTAACCAATAGAAAACATTTGTAAATTAAATATGATTTTCAGTGTTTTAAATAAAGTGTATATAAAAAAAATAAAGGCTTGAACTACATTTTATAAGTCTTGGAAGCCCAAATTGTTAAAGACCTCTTTAAAAAAAAAGGATGGGTTTGGTGTTTTAAACATTTGTGTTTACCAGTTCTAACCAAACAGATAATTCTGATATTTACAGTGTTACAATAAGCGTTGACAGTCACTTCAGTATTCCTATAATTTCTAATATTTCTGCTAATGTATCTACATCTTGTTTGTTCTATATATGACATTTACTAATCCAATCTTGAAGTACTGGTGCATTATTAAAATATTCTCCTGTACTGATTTTTTTTGCAGAAAGAAAGCAGCTTTAAAAGTTCCTTTTTAATATCCTTTACCACAAATCTGCACCAAAACTTAAAACAAGGATCGGTTTCAGCGAATAAGAAGGTGAAGCTCAGTGAGCTGTATTTTTCCTGAAGAAAAGAATTCCTTGGTTAGAGTAATACATCTCAATGTATTTGAGATATAGAATTTGCAATTAAAGAATTACAGCTCTGTTGATTATATAGCTTACATTAAAAAATAAAAGGAATTAGTTAATATTCTGTACAACAAATCTCTTACCAACACAGAAATAACAGACTTAATAGACCACACTGTAAAAGCCAGGCTCTGTCACGAAACAACCCAACCAAAGAAAGGTGACAAAAAGGAAGTTTTGCAAACTACTGGAGATCTTTTAGTCTGTCCCCGGTGGAGAAAGCCGATGCACGCACTCTCGTTCAAATAACTTGGCTCAGTTAAAAGGTAGAACTTGGTCCTTTTACAACCGAATCCACTTTCTATAGCGTTATACCAAGCGCCGCTTGTAGAGCAGCAACATGCCCCTCCTCCATCAATAAGCGAGCAAACAAAACAAAACACTAACCCACCCCCCGGACTGCTCGGCTCACGGCTCCTCGCCTTTGAGGTGCGTGAGGCTGTGGGCGCGGGGACCTTGTCCTGGGGCAGGTTTGCACAGCGCACCTCAGCCCCTACAGAAAACCGTGACCCCCAGGGGAGGGGCGCCCCTCACTCCCGTTCCCCGCCCACCCTTCGCTGGCTCCCGCTGTCACTGGGCCACACCACTCTGGGGCTGCGGTGGGGTGGCCTCGCAGCCCCCCAGCTGCTATTGGCCAGCTCCGCGCTCCCGGGCAGCGCCCTTAGACGCCTCCAGCTGAAGGGGCCGGGCTCAGAGCTCCCGGGTCGCGGGGCAGAGGCAGGAGACCGCTCTGGGGCGCGGGAACCGCACAGATAGACCCCCCCCCCCCGCGGCCTGCCCCCGGGAAAGGGTCGCTGGGCCCGGCGGGGCGGGGACCCCAGTTACCTTCCGCCTGCTCCAGCGAATTCATGGCGGGTGAGTGGGGGAGGGCGGTCAGAACGCACGGCCGCCCCCTCCTCAGCGCCTCGAACCCGGTCACATCGCACCCAGAGAGCCGGCTCCTAGTCCCACCCTTCCGCAGTCCCCCGCCCCCCACAACAACGCCGCACTCCATTGGGCATCCCTTCCACACCGCACCCCTCCCTAGCAAACCCCATCCCCATTGGCTGAGAAGGGAAGGGGCGTGGCTGGAGGAGAAAAGATTCCGGCAAAGGGCCGAGGGAGCAGAGCTCGGCTTGTGGCGGTGCTGTAACGTTCGACAAGGGCGGCGCGCTCTAGCGCTGCGGGCGGGAGCCCGGCCGAGCAAACTGTGCGGCTGCTGCTTTTCCTTTGTCTGTGTCACAGCCCCGCGGGCATCGCTCTGCACGTGCAAAACGAGAGCGAGGAGGAGGGGCCTGATCCAAAGGCCATTTGGAATCAATGAAAAGACTCCTTGGTCTCTTCCACTTACTTATAGCCCTAGGGACAGTTCTGCAATTCTTTCTGACTGTTCCCCTAAACATGTGTGCAGGGCAATTTTCCATTTCAGTAAGTGTAGCTCCTTAATGTTAAGTACTCTAAATTCCTGCATTGGGTTGTGTAGGTGTCGGGGGGGCAAAGAAATATTAAACCAAATAATATTTATTATATGTTAATCAAAAAATTGAATCTGTATAAACAATTTTTGGATGTGGAATATAAAAGGCCAACAAAAATAACTGCTTGGTTTGGAGGTTGCAGTTGAAAATAAATGTGAGAAATTCTCCCATAGTTCTTTGTTAGAGTATTTTATTACTCTCTTTTCTGTCCGTGGGGACATACACTGGCCCCAGTCCTGCAATTTGGTCCACACGACAAGTCACAGTCACTAAAACTGGGGGTTAGACTAGACAATCCTTGTGGTCCCTTCTGTGAATACCTGTTATATTGGCACACTGACTGTTTGTATGTTTAATAGGTTCCACTTTAAAAATTTAGTCCAAAAAGCGATATGATTTATTTTGGTAACTTTATTATACCATCAAACCTCATTCTTGTTTTAGTGTTGCAAGTAGGTTTGATCAGTCACGAGGATTAATGAGTTGATGTCAGCCTTCAATATATGTAGTAAAAATATCAAAGTTGAAATGCCCCCTTTGAGTAATGCCAAAACTCCACAGTGAGAGCCTAGTTTTCAGGATCATTAGAAATTATGTTTAGTTTACAAAGAAGAGACTTTCAAACACACAGCAGGGATTAGAGCAACTTACATGTGTCTGTACAACCATGTAAAGTAGTGGCCCGTGCAATGACTAGGGAATACAAAACAAAAACCAAACTCCCCGTGTTGCCGGCCCGAGGGGGCAACAGGGGGTTCGTTGCCTGGTGTGCGCCGCACTGATAAACACACCAGGGTGGAGAAGCAAACCAAGTTTATTCGAGATCTCGAAAAGGCACTCAGGAGACCAGCATGTTTCAAATCAGAAGCACAACAAATACAAGCAAGTTTCCCATTTTATATTCCAAGTTGTATAAGCCTTTTGTTTTGTTTCCCCTCCACCCCTCCCTTCCCGACAGCAGTTACAGCAGGCACTACATTGTGGCGTGTTAGAAAAGTTCTCGTCCTCATGTTTATCTTTGGCCTTGCAAGCCTAGACGTAGTAGACTTCCCCGCTTCCCCCCTCCTTCTTCCTTATCACTACTGCTTTTGCTAGTTTGAGCGAAACTGCAGCTGTCTGCTAAAAAAGCTGACTGTTACATATTCTGCTTCTAGGCTGTTAGCATTTAGGTTGGTCAGAGTTCACAAGATGGAGTTACTTTGGCTCACTTAGACCCAGAGCAGGGGGGTTTCATCGGCACTTATGGCCTTCCACCCTCCCGAGTTACCTGGTAGCTATGCCTAGTGACTCCAACACCTGTGTTTTTTATGAATGGATTTGATTTTTTCAAAGCCAACAAGGTGTAAATTCACACAGATGTATTCCTTTTCTGTCTCCATCTGCTTGTGAAAGATATTAATCATTGTCAGGACAAGCAAAGTGTCAGGACCACATCTACCATTCCAAAGAAACATGCTACTACGGACCCAAAAAGCCAACCTCATGGTTTTGACCTGCCAGGCAGACTTTGGACCACATTGAACTGCATCCGAATAAACCATGGAAGATGAAGCTACTTGACCCACAAGTGGAAAACCAAAGACTCCCTTTCATGCAATTGTGATGAGAACATCCAACCCATCCAATCATAATGCAGTGCCCCAAATGTGGATTCAAAGGTGAATTGGATGATACCACAGAGGAGGCCTTGAAATGGTTTATGGATGTACAACTGCATCTATAGCAGGGGTAGGCAACCTATGGCACGCGTGCCGAAGGCGGCACGTGAGCTGATTTTCAATGGCACTCACACTGCCTGGGTCCTGGCCACCGGTCTGGAGGGCTCTGCATATTTAATTTAATTTTAAATGAAGCTTCTTAAATATTTTAAAAACCTTATTTACTTTACATAGAACAATAGTTTAGTTATATATTATAGACATAGAAAAAGGCCTTCTAAAAACGTTAAAATGTATTACTGGCACGCGAAACCTTAAATTAGAATGAATAAATGAAGACTCGGCACACCACTTCCGAAAGGTTGCCGACTCCTGATCTATAAAATGATGCTCTGCAGATGCTGCCATATACTTGAGAGAGAGGACAAGCATCTGAAGAGTGGAGAAATTATAAAGATGCTTGGCTGCTACCTCTACACTATCATGAAAGATGCCTGAGTTTAATCTGGATTACTTGTGTTGCTCTTTAAATGTTACACTCAGAAAATGGCTTGTTGATTTTTGCTTAGAAAAGACAGTGGCCAACAGCAGTGTTTACATTTTCCTAGGTTCTGGGAGTCTCTCTTGAACTATTAGAGTTCAGCTCTCATGGCCTCCTCTAACTTTATTAAAATTGTTGCTGCTCCTACAAAGATGTTGGTGCTTGGCATCGGAAAAAGTGGGCTGTAGCCCACGAAAGCTTATGCTCAAATAAATTTGTTAGTCTCTAAGGTGCCACACAAGTACTCCTGTTCTTTTTAAGGTTTTCTAGTTAGTGGCACATTTTCCTTGGACCAGTTCAGAAGTTGACATCTCTAAACCATGCCACATATATCTAAAATAGCATTACATGCTTTGTCTTTAGTTCCTTAATAATGGGATTGGAGTGGTGTTCTGTATCAGTCAAAGGGAGAAAGTTGGGTACTTAGAAGGTAAAGGGGAGCCTCTACAGATGCAGATTCTACATAGGGAGAAATGAGTGCTTAGCCCATCCTGACTATGCCCTAAGAGTAGATTATGGGGCTGGAAGGTAGAAGAGAAGGCTGCTTTGCACTGTCCTTAATTTTCTGATAGTGAGAAAGGCGGAGAGATGGATGTTGTTGTTGGAGAGTCCTGTGAGACATACAAATGTCAAATATGTCATGAATATATTGTTGATAACTATAGGTTGGTTCTCCTGATCTTTAAATCAGAAAAGAAATACTCTTTCCTTATCAAAGACAACTAAGGCTAAAAAATGTTTGTTTACTCCACCTCTGTTTGCCCAGAATAGAAGACCAACAATACACTCCTTAAACTTGTGAGACACATTGTCTAAGGTCTACATAGGGAAATTGACTGGAAATTTCTGACATTTCTTTCTCTATATATGATTAATTATCTTGTTCCTTCACTACTGTATAATGTCTCTTGTTCTGTTGTAAGCCCTGAAGGATGTGAAATGAAAGTCATGATATATAATCAAGGAATGTATGGACTATGTCCACTAAATGTAGAGGAACTGTAAAGGATTTTTTTTTTCTAAATGATTGTTGGATTCTAGAAATGATATAAATTGTGTGGAATGAGAATGAAAAAGAATATTGAAAGATATAAGCACCTTCTCTGTGTATGCATTTAAAATATTGAAATAAATTACTTAAAGGGGACATTCCAATGTCTAGTTTGGTAAATTCAGAAATACAGTAATTGAAATGAATAAACATAAAAAGCCTCCGAAAAGAAAAGGATAAAAGACATTTGTTATACACCATTGCCATCTACTGGATATCAAGGTAAGTAGCACAGAAACTGAGGGAGCAGAAAAGTGAGAGCTGACAGATGTCCAGTACAAAATAAGTGACTTGCTCTCCTCTAATTAAAACTGAAACAGTGGAACCTCAATGTGGAACTTCAGAGTTTGCTGAACCCATCAAAGAAGCTGCAGAACGCTATTGGATGCTTATACCAGCCAATAGCCTTTCCATTCTCTTAAGGTTACCTTGCTGTGTCTGCAGTCTTTCTGTTGACATCCCAAGGAACTATATTTTGGGATTTTAACAATGTAATGCTGTATATATATATACATTACATATATGTTTCTCCTTGTAAATCCAAGTAAATTGGCCTAAGAGAACCTCAAAGAAAACTTCTAAACTATTTCTTTTGATGCTTTAAACTAGTCCCCTTCAAACCAAACATTAGAAATAACAGGGACACCATTCGTAAGAGTGCCTTAAGACCAACTATATTTTTACTCCTTGGCAAATTACTTGAAGTATGATAAATGTATTATTAGAAATACTAAAGAATCAATAACTGATTATTTTAAGTAAATGTAATAAGAAATCTTGGTGATTTGTATTGTTCTATGGTATAACTGCTTGTGCTTGACCTCTATGTCCATTGCCTTCAAGATAGTGTGTGGTAGGTTGATATCCAAACTTAATCTATTAAACTGTTGATTATGTACCAAAGTGGTTCTTGGTCAATTAATACAATATATTGATTGGTTAAGAGTAACTAAGGACCAGATCCTCATAGGTGCTTAGGCTCCTAACTTCCATTGTAATCAGGACACTTACCCAGATCCTCAAAGGTATTTAGGCTCCTAATTTCCATTAAAATAAATGGAAGTTAGGAGCCTAAATACCTTTCACAATCTGGATAAGTGTCCTGATTTGAAAAGTACTGTTCCAGGTAAAAGTTGACCTGAAAATAATCTAGCACTAACATTAGTAATCTAACACTCTGGATTCAGTAATGAGCAATTATCCAGTTAAATTCCATTAAAATATTAGCTATAATGTTTATCAAATTAGCAAATGTGGTTTGTAAAATGTCAATTTTAGAAAACTGGCACCACAACAAATTCATAAATTCGATCCCTATTCACATATATGATCATCCCACATAGAAACCAGGACATCACAGAGGGGATGGGAAGAGATGTGAGGGGAGGTCCCTCACAATAACCAAGACCACAAAGGGATGGGCGGTGGGAGATAGGTAACTGAGGGGTATCCCATGGCACTCACAGGCTCTACAGAGTGGAAGGGAGAGATGAGCTGCCTTGTACCCAACAGGGTGAGGAGAGGTGCCAGCAGGGCCACCCAGAGGATTCAGGAGGCCTGGGGCAAAGCAATTTTGGGGGCCCCTTCCATAAAAAAAGTTGCAATATTATAGAATACTATATTCTCGTGGGGGCCCCTGCAGTGCCTGGGGCAAATTGCCCCACTTCCCCCCCCCCCCCGGGCGGCCCAGGGTGCCGGCAGAGGTTCCCATGGTAGTCAGGGCCCCACAAGGGGCAGGGAGGGATGGGTGCTGGGAGGGGTTCCCATGGTGACCAGGGCCCCACAAGGGGCGGGGAGGGATGGGTGCTGGGAGGGGTCCCCATGGTAAGTGGGGTCCCACAGAGGGAGAGGAGGGATGGGTGCTGGGAGGTGTCCCTATGGTAAGTGGGGTCCCACAGAAGAAGGGGAGGGATGGGTGCTTGGGGGGTTCCCATGGTGACCAGGGCCCCACAGAGGGAGAGGAGGGATGGGTGCTGGGAGGTGTCCCTATGGTNAGGGAGAGGAGGGATGGGTGCTGGGAGGTGTCCCTATGGTAAGTGGGGTCCCGCAGAGGAAGGGGAGGGATGGGTGCTAGGGGGGTTCCCATGGGGACCAGGGCCCCACCGGGGGCGGGGAGAGATGGTTGCCCCAATGGTTCTCTCTCTGGGGCACAGTTCCCCGGCACCACCAAAAGGGGTCACTGTGGCGGGAGGCTGCAGCCGCTGCTGGCCCTGATGCTCCCTCTTCTCCTGGCAGCGCGGGGGAAGGGGAGGTGCTTCCATTTCTCCCCAGGCAGCCTCCGGCAAACCGGCCGCCGTTGCTTTGTGCGCGAGAAGCGGAGGCGGCGGCCGCTGCGTGGAGTCCCGGAGCCGTGAGTGCGGGGCTCCCAGGGCCTGCCGGGCCGCGGCCGAGAGGGGGGCAGGTCTGCTAGAGGGCGGGCGCAGGGGCTGTCCCCGTCCGAGCCTGGGAGCCCAGCCCCGGCGCAGAGCAGAGGGGAGGGTGGCGTCCACTGGGCGCCCTACGGCAGAGGGTTAAATGTCTCTGGGTCCGGCCCGAGCTCGGGATGCTGCGCGGAGCCCTGAAGAGCATCGGCCTCTAATTAACGTTGTTTGTGCAGCGCATCCTCTATCCCCAGGCCCTTTCCGCCCCCGACACGCAGCCATCCCGGGGATGGAGGGAGCCGGCTGGCACTAACGGGCTTCGGCTCTTGCCGGCCCATTAGCGAGCTTCGATTCAGTTCGTTATCGCTCTTTAACGCTGTATTTCCAACCATTTGTTAAGCCAGATAGAGATGCCTCAATTTGTTTGTCTCCTTTTATATTGCACCATTCTGAGATCCATTGAACTTGGCACCTCTGTGGGTATTAAGCTTCTTCAGTTGAGCTAACCTGGTTGAAAAATACACCTTTGTGCCTGTCAAGATGGGGCCTTGGTGTCTAGAAGGCTGCTCTAATCAGGTCACACTGTTTCCATAAACTATATTTTGAGAATACATCCAAGTGTGCATGTATCCAGACCATTTTGCCACTCGGTTACTTCTGAAATTATGCTGCAAAGAAACCAGTACTTAGGGTGACCATACGTCCCGTTTTGGCTGGGACAGCCCCTTTTTTAAGCCCTGATCAATTGGCAAGAGCAAACAGGACAAATGACCGCTTTTGTCAAAAAAGTGGGGTCAGACGGAACATGCGATGTCAGCCCTGCATGGGGGTTCAGGCCAGCTCCACACAGTGTCCTGCTTTCCCTTGGGGAAATATGGTCACCCTACCAGTACTGGACTTCAAATTCATATTGATAAAATGTACAAGTGCTTATATATGAATGCTGGAAGTCTAAATACTAAGATTGGTGAACTAGAGTGTCTGTTGTAAATGAGTAGGTTGGTATAATGAGCATCATGACAATTTGGTGAAATGAGGATAGTCAATGGGACACGGTAATACAAGGGCTCAAATATATAGGAATAACACAGTAGGTTATGCTGTTTGGGGAATGGCACTAAAAGAAGGCATAGAGTCAAAATAAAAATCTTAAATTAATCAAATTGTACTGTAGGAGCTCTGTGGATAGAAATTCTATGCTTGAACAGTAAGAGTTTAGTAGAAGGAATGGTGACAATGATTGTGAAATGCTTAGGGAGATTAGAGAGGCTCCAAAGGCAGAAAATGCAATAATAATGGGGGATTTCAACTAACCTCATATTGACTAGGTATGTCACTAGAAGCAGGGACAGCATGAATGAATGCAGCTTGTCTTGGAACCCACGTAGGGAGAGGTAATTTTTGATTTAGCACAGGATCTGGTCCAACTGGCAAATATAGCTGAACCGCTCAGTAATAGCGGCCATAATGTAATTACATTTAACATCCTTGTAGGGTGGGAAATTGCCAGAGAAACCCACCACAGTAGCATTTAACTTAAAAAAGGGGGCAATAACAAAAATGAGGAAGCTAGTTAAATGGAAATTAAAAGGAACGGTCACAAAGGTGAAATGCCTGCAAACAACATGCAGACTATTTAAAAACACCTTGATAGAGGCTCAAGCTAAATATTTTTGTCCTACCCTCCAACCCCCCCCAAAACAAAACAGTAAGAGGACCAAAAAAATGCCACCGTGGCTAAACAGCAGAGTAAACAAGGTCGTTAGAGGCAAAAAGGCATCTTTTAAAAATTGGAAGTAAAAATCTTACTGAAAAAAATAGGAACGTAAACTCTGGCAAGTCAAATGTAAAAGTATGATTAGGCAGTCCAAGAAAGTTTTTGTGTTCTAGGCTAGTTGCTCTAAAAAAATTGCTGTTAGAATTTGAAAAGTATTTCAGAAGCAGGAAGCCTGCCAAAAAGTCAGAGGGACCACTGGATGATAAAGGTGCTGCAGCAGGGGTGGGGAACCTTTTTTCTATCGGAGCCGCTAGCCCACAGAAAAAATTGGTTGCGGGCCACACATAGCCCCATAGGGGGCGGTAGGGCTCGGGGCTTCCCCCCGCAGTGGGTCAAGCCAGCTCTCATGGCTTCAGCCCTGTGGGGGGGCCTGGAGGCTTGGGGCTTCCCCTAGGCTCCGGGCTGGGGCCAGAAATGAGGAGTTCAGGGTGCGGGAGGGGGCTCCAGTCTGGGGCAGGGAGTTGGGGGGGGCGGGCTCCAGCTGGGGGTGCGAGCTCTTGGGTGGGGCTGGGGATGAGGGGTTTGGGTTGCAGGAGGGGACTCCAGGCTGGGGCCAAGGGGTTTGGAGTGTGGGAGCAGGCTCCAGGTAGGGTGTTGGAGGAGGTTTGGGGTGCAGGCTCTGGGAGGGAGTTTTGGTGCAGGAGGTGGCTCAGGGCTGGGGCAAAGGGTTAGGGTGGGGATGTGGGGTCTAGGAGGGAGTTAGGGTGCGGGAGGGGGTTATGGTGCGGGAGGGGGTTCTGACCTGGGTTGGAGTGCAGGTGGGGTGCAGGGAGGGAGTTAGGGTATGGGGGGGTTCAGACCTGGGGCAGAGGGTTGGGGTGAGGGTGCAGGGAGGGGGGTTCCAATCTGGGACAGGGGATTCGGGGTGTGGGCTTCGGCCAGGCGATGCTTACCAGGGCTTTGGAGCGGAGCCTGGAGCGGAGCCGGAGCACAGCTCCAAAGCCCCGGCACTTACCTCAGGTGGCTCCCGGTCGGTGGTGCAGCGTGGCTAAAGCAGACTCCCTGCTAGGCAGAGGAGCCAGGCAGCTCTGTGTGACGCATGCCCCCTGCGTCCGCAAGCACTGCCCCTGCAGCTTCCGCTGGCCGCGGTTCCTGACCAATGGGAGCTGCAGAGCTGGCGCAGGGGGCGGGGGTAGTGCGCAGAGCTTTCCTGATCACCCCAGCTCCTAGGGGCCATAGAGACATGCCTGTCGCTTCTGAGAGCTGCGCAGAGCTGACTGGACTTCTGGCAATCCAGCGAGCGGAGACTTGCTGCGGGCCAGATGAAATGAAACAATGGGCTGGATCCGGCCGTAGGTTCCCCACCCCTGTGCTACAGGAGCACTCAGGGAACACAAGGTATTTGCAGAGAAGCTAAATGAATTCTTTGCATCAGTCTTCGCTGCAGAGGATGTGAGGGAGATTCCCACACGTAAGCCATTGTTTTTAGGTGACCTATTTTAGGAATTGTCCAAGTTTGAAGTGTCAGTAGAGAAGGTTTTTGAATATATTGATAAATTAAACAGTAAAGAGTCACCAGGACCAGATGGTATTCACCCAGGAGTTTTGAAGGAACTCAGACATGAAACTGTAGAACTTCTAACTGTGGTATGTAACCTATTGCTTAAATCAGCCTCTGTATCAGATGACTAGAGCATAGCTAACATAATACTGGATTTTTAAAAGAGACTCCAGAGGGGATCCTGGCAATTACGGGTCATGAAGCTTAACTTCAGTACCAGGCAAATTGGTTGAAGTTATAGTAAAGAATAAAATTCAAACAGCTAAATGAACACAATATGTTAGGGAAGAGTCAACACCACTTTTGTAAAGGGAAACCATGCTCCTCAATCTATTAGAATTTTTTGAGCATGTCAACAAGTATTTGGATAAGGATGATCCAGTGGATATAGTGTTCTTGGAATTTCAGAAAACCTTTGACAGGATCCCTCGCCAAACGCCCTTAAGCAAAGTAAGCAGTCATAGGGTAAGAGGAAGGGCTTCTCATGGATCAGTAACTGGTTAAAAGACAGGAAACAAAGAGTAGGAATAAATGGTCATTTTTTGCAGCAGAGATGTAAATAGCAGGGTCCCCCAAGGATTTGTATTGGGACGAGTACTGTTCAGCATATTCATAAATGATCTGGAAAAGGAGTGAACACATTTACAGATGATAAAAAAAATTACTCAAGATAGTTAAGGTTACTGCAAAAACATACAAAGAGATTTCACTCAACTAGAGATGATCCACAAGCTTGGTTATGAAATACAATATTTTTAACAAGTTGCAAGCTGTCAGTTGTTTAAAAAAATTGCAATGTACTATTGCTGTTTAAAGACTGTTTTCTCACTTCACTTGTGAAGAGAATAAATGCAATGTATTTTGTTTCCCTAGGAATTAAAATGTCATCTTGGGTTAAGGTTACCAGGGGTCAAGTTCAGAAACCTATTGTGGATAAAAGGTAAAGTAAAATAAATATAAACACTTGAACATTTGTTTCTACAGATACTTATGAAAACACTAACACTTATTTTCATATACGAGTCTGAGAATTGTGGTCATTTCACTGTCATTGTTTTAAAATTCAGTCACTTTAAAGAGTTGAATGTCTTTAACAAAACAAACATGCATATATATAGAATATATAAAAAGGAAAATAGAAACAGTCACACCCAATTCTACTTACTATAATTCTATGAAATACATAATTGTATTCTTTAAGGCCCCAGTCCTGGGAAGACTTCATCATATTAACTTGATGCAGTGAGTTGTTCCATTGACTACAGGGGGACTACTTAGGCCTTGGCTACACTTTCGGATTCACAGCACTGCCGCGGCAGCGCAGTGAAGTGCGAGTGTAGTCGCACCGCCAGCACTGCGAGAGCTCTCTCTCAGCGCTGCAAGTACTCCACCTCTCCGAGGGGAATAGCTTGCAGCACTGCAAGCGAGCGTGCAGCGCTGCAGGCACTGATTACACTGGCGCTTTACAGCACTGCACTCGCTGAGCTCAGGGGGCATGTTTTTTCACACCCCTGAGCGCAGCAAGTGCAGCGCTGTGAATTGCCAGTGTAGCCAAGGCCTCTGTGTGTGAAGTTAATCACATGTTTAAAATTGGAGCCTATGTTTAGCATGAAACAGTGATATTCTACTTCTATAATCTTGAAAACAAATTAGCTAAGCATTTAAAATATCAACATATGAACATTTGGTATCTGCTGGAAATTGTTACTTTTATCGTGTGCATTTTATGTTATGAAACAATAGCTTGAAAGGAACTTTGTAGTCCGTATGAGAACTACAATTTGTAAAATTTTCTGAAATGAATATTGTATATACTGTTGTTAGTGTCATTTGTGTAACTTATAGAGGAATAAGGAAGTACTCTATCCAGTTGTTGGTAGTACTGTACTGTTTGAACACACTCTGATGTCTGTGCGAATCGGTGTTCAAAAACATTCCTAAAATATTGTGCTTGGACAACACATTTTCAATCAGTCAGTTACATTTTCAATTCTAACTTCTATGGGGTGAAATGACTCCTATGCAGAGGACTAGCACAAAGTCTATGCACCACTTCAACCCCAGTTGATGTCCAAAAACAGTCTTTACGTCCTATGAGAACTTAAGTGGTGTGCAGACCTTGTGCTGGTCCTCTGTACGGGGTGAATTTCACCCTTAAGCCCCAATCTTGCAATTTATAACATATGGATGGACTGTTGTGCCCACAAAGAGCCATGTTGATTTCAGTAGGGCTCCATGAGGGTGCAGTAGTTTGCCTACATGCTGTAAATTGCAGAATCAAGACTTTGAACATTTTTTCATATATATCAATGAGGACTAGTACATGACAAATAGGTCGTTTTTCAAATTTCATATCTCTTTGTTTTTGAAGGAGGTGGAGAAAATCAGTGTGTAAAAAAGGTTTTTTGTGTGTGCTTGGATAACAAAAAACAATCTTGCACTGAAATTAAGCATGAGAAATCTCATCCACAATGATAAATTTGACATTCTAGTGCTCTAGTGGAAGGTCAGTTTGCGACTCAAAGAATTTCATACACTTCTTTCTGTAATTGTTGTTAAACATTTCAAAGGAATGGGCATAATAATTTAGAGCTAAATGGATGAACTGTGAAAGTAGAGAGCAGGGTTCGGTTGAGGAGCCTAGTCTCCAAGGATTGGGAAGCAATAATTCACAGTTTTCTTACAGAGGAACTACTGTGGCTAATTATCAGCCAGTGTGCTGAAGGGTTTTGGCCTTTCACCTATTTTCAATGTGGATATTTGCTCAAGAAAAGGTTAAGGGGTTGGGTAAGGCCTAGAGTTCCCTCGTTTGCTCAAGTGATATTATGGCTGAGGTTAAGGTGTCCAGTAAAGGACCAAAATGAAACTAGATTACAACTTGTCTACATTAAAAGTATATTAAAATAGATAAGACGGACTATCTTTACAAAATACCCTTTGAACAAACTTACTCAAGGTAACACAGACATCAAAGCATTATCATATCAAGGGTAGAGATTGGAAAAAATCATGTGCCTGCTCACCAGTGGGAAGCCTTCTCTGCATGCAGAGGGCCTAACCAGCACTTCTTTGCAGAATTCAAACTTTCATATAAAAAACCCAGACTGTTTCTAGCCACTTCTGTTATGAAGATGATCTACTGAACATAAGCCAATGTGGTAGTGATGGTGGTTTTCCTGAGTCTGCAGTGCCTCATAGCTGTGCCCACTAGCAATGTAAAATTAATAAGACTAATCACTCCTATTTGTGTGGGCAACCCTGTGGGCAGCAATGAAATAGTTGAGAGTATCAGTTTTGGTCTGCTGGCATCTGGCAAAATCTCATCAGCATAAATCAATGCTAGAATTTTTCATGGCCTCCATCCTCCCAAATACATAAATAAATAAATATATAAAAAATCTGTGGTGTGGGAGAAGACTAGAGTACCGGAAGCTTTTTCTGTGTTTTCCTTGCAGTATCCAGAGAAACGTCTTTTCTTTTCCAGTAGCTAGAAGTTGGTGAAGCTTCACATTTATCAGATATCAAGTAGCCAGATGCTGATATGAAAGCTGGAGCCCAATGCATGAATTCTAGCACTTCCATTACCTATGGCAGGAGGTTGTACTTTACAACACGTGATTCTTCCTGGAGATCACTGATGTGGAGGCTCTCTACTTCTCTTTTGCATCTATCATTGGCTAGTAGGTTTACTCCTCTAGCTAGTAGATATTTAGTAACTTTGTCAATTTTCTGACCTTTGGGACACTAAAAGTCTTGACCTACACCAAGAAGCAATTTTTAGATTAATGAGAATTGACCCAGGAGGCACTAAGTCAAAACCTATTTCTTAATCTTCAGACCTCATGTAGAACTTCCGGGATATTTCAAAATGTTGCTTTTTTTTTTTTTTTTTTTTTAAACTCAAGCAGTTAAATAGAACCTGACACCATCAGTTGATTTTAAGTAGCTTTTACATTCTCCTGTCCAATGACATTCATTTGAGAATAGTCAAAATAAATGAAGTAAGACCAAACAGCTGTCCTCATTATACTACCATTGTAGCTTGAAGAATCTGTTTCTTCTAAGTAATACATCTGTCAGTGTAATCCTAGATGTAGCTTTCTGCTGTCGTGCGTGAAGCCTTATAACTAACAGCTTAAATAGAAAGGCTTAGAGTACATTTTGATTTCTCAGTAATTAAATGCAAAGAATATCTGAAACTCAGAGTGTGAAGACCCCTGCATGTTCAGCACAGAATTAGATATGAAGTGTCTTTTCTTTATGGTACAGAGAGGAAAAAAATCTCTCTCTCGATTGGTACAGGATCTTTTGGCATCCATGTCTAGATCTCATAGTGGTACTTTGAGCATAATCCAAGAGCATCTGGTAGCAGTGTCTATAGGAGATAATTAGGACAGCTCACTTGTTTCTTACTTTCCTCCTGTGCTGGTCATCTTATTTCTCTGTACAGTCCACTCTCCTATTGCACCATGTCACTTTAAAGTTCTAGTGTTAAGATTTCAAGCTTTTGTAGAAGGTGTTTGAGACTAGATCTTCAGCCAGTCCCACTTTTGCATAAGACCATTTATTTATTATTGTAGCTACTTCATCCAGAAGTTCTGGAGGATTAAGATTATTATCCTAATTTTTGCTCAGTTACACAAGGGTAGTTTCTTAATCAATTTCTAATTCTTTTCTGAATGGCTTTCTAAATTTCATGTTTAGCAAGCAATTACCTTTATTTCTTTCCAAACTTTCATTTCCCTAAATAAAATTAATATACAGATCCAAGAACGTCTTTTGGTAAGGAGATCAGAATTTAGGATTTCTTATTTTGGCCAACAATTATTCTTGCCAGGTGAACAAAATCATGTATTTCAAAACCCTTTGAAGTTTGTCATGGAAAGGCCAGCTTTATCAACAAGCTGCATCTGGAAAAAGGGAAATCTTTTGTTAGACAGTAGCAGAGCAGCCAACTGGATCATTTTTGGGGTATGTTGTATAAATACATATAAAATATTCCTCTGTACACATCTCTTGATAGTTTATTAGAAATGGCAAGTTTACGAGCAATCTAATGCCCTGCTATATGGCTCATAACTGCTGCATAGCTCATGGGATGAAGGATAAAATATAGATTACTAGTGTTAGTAGTTGAATTTCATTTAATCAGTATCGCTAACTCTCCTTTCTTTGCTCTTTTCCTCTTTCTACAATTGAGGTGAGTAAGGTTTGCATATGCCTCTGAGTACTTGGGGCCTTCAAGAGATAGCTTCAAGGAACACACCTACTCCAAAAATCAGATTCCTTTACAACACAACACAATTTCCATTTTTTCTTTAGCTTATTCACTCCTTAAAACATTTTATGATAATCTGAAAGTGTGGTGCATAAGGTCTGTGCTGCTGAAGAAACTCAGCACATTTTACTAATCTTGATTTAACTGCTGTTTTTTTACGGTTTGTCGTCAATATAACTTAATCCAAGCTCTTTTCATTTTGGGTCCAGGCATAGACCCGGATGGATTCCACGCCTTCTGGAGTAAGTAATATGCAACAGATTTATTGAGTTTTTAAGTAGATTATAAAAAGGTGGACTTTTTCTTCATCCAGTTTTGTGTGTAAAAACGCTATTGTGCATTCTATTTGTAAGCGTACACTTGTTTTCCCTTCTAGATGTCTTCATAAGTTAGACTTGTATCAAAGTAAACAAAACTCCTTTAGTAAATGTTAGAGGGGACAATCTTACAGTTTTTGTTCACTTTTCCTTAATATTCCTTTAGTACTAGCATGAATGAGTTCTTGATCAGTCTTCAGGTCTTCACAATGTGCATATTATTTTCCCCAGTTTCTTCTATTCTTACCATTTTCTTTTCCCAAGTAGAGCCTCCTTAGCCTCTTATCTCCCTCTTCATTTCCTTCCCACATTCTCATATACTGTTTTATATTACCAACACAGTGATTTAAGACTTTTGTCTGTTTCTCCCAATTATGAGATAAACATTGATACTTCCCAGAATGCAGGATTTCTTCAAAAATAGTCAATGTGAACTAACTCTACAGTTGCATTCTTTTACTGGCTTTCTCAAAAGTTTTCTGATAATGGATGAAAACTTATAGAAGTTACTAGGTTTGTGTTTGTGGAAACAATATTTTATTTAGAATTATCCACTTTAGATTCCTGGCTATATCAGATTATTCCATCAAAATAATTAAGACTCCTGGAGAATTCAAATTCTTACTAACTAGGTTGAGAAACTAAGTTTTTAAAACTAAACTTCTGATTTTTTGGATATGGAAGTGTCCTCTTCTATTCTTTGCAGAAGAATTTTTGGACTACTATTGGGACCACCGCTTTTGTCCATCCAGTTATCCTTTCATCCTTGTTTCTTTCTTGCTATCTCAGCAGCAGCCATGCAATAGCACAGCCCAAAAGTGCTGATACTGGTAGAGCTGGCTGCAAGTGCAACAAGATAATGTTGCAGGATCCTGGTCCATGTCAAATGGCTGACATCTCCCAAGATGTTAGCACTTCTGTACTTGAGCAATGTGGTAATCTGTATTACCTGCTGCTGGGACCATTTATCTTGTGGTAGATTGGACCTACCTTATCAAGGTGCCTGGCATGCAACTAAGCATTAGGCACATCCAGTTTATATATAGTTAGTTCCTGAATAGGTTTTTGATGTGCTAGGATTTCCAAAGCAGTTTTCTAATTATCATGAATAGCTATCAGTTCCATTTTTCAGGTGATAAAATATTTGTAACTTTGACAACATAGTTAAAATATGAATAACTTAAGTCAACTACAGTGTATTTCAAGTGAAGCTGGCTCTCTACTGGTGTTGCAAGATTCGAGATTTTGTCTTAACTTTACCTTTTCTCCTATTGGTTGGTTGGCATCCAAATATCATGCTGCTTTTCTTTATGGCTACTGATTTTGTTTTTGGACATCATCCTAGTCAGCCTGTGTTCCCATTCAAAGCAACTTACTTTTGACTTTTTCATGTTGAGCCGTCTGCTTATTCCTTTTATCCTATGGACTTCATATTGGCACTACCCTCATGAAACAAAATTGTACCAAGCCTATGTGATCCTTATCAAATCCCCAGGCACTTGGTCTATTAGTGACTTAAGTTTCTCATACTAGCCTTCCCCTATTCACCTCAGAGTAAGAAGGTTTTCCCAAATAACTCTTGTGATTCTTTCTGTGTCCAGTCTTTTCTCTATATCAAATCCTATCTTGCTCTTCTTTCTGATGAAGTAGAACTGAAATATTATAGACATTAGAGATAAAGTTCTGTTAGGGCTTTTAGTCAATCCTCTTGCCAGTGCAGAAAAACTTCATTCTCCTAACTGTAATACATAAACTAATTATGTAATACATAAACTAACCTCATTTTCTGTCCTTAATTTGTATGCAAATTTAGGGTGTCTTTTCATCAAGATAATTAAAACAGTATGTTTGTGTAAATATACACATTAGATTGTCTCCCTGTTCCCCCACCCTTTTTGTGTTGCTTGTCTTAAAGTGTAAGCTCTTTGAGGCAGGAACCTTGTCTAACAGTTTGTACAACACATAGCACTCTTGAACCCTAATCTTCATTGGGGCCTCTGGCTACCACCATAATAGAAATATTAAGAATAAGAAAGTGAAGCACTCACCTGTGACCTTTTGTGTGAAAATATATTTGGCTTCGTTAGCATAGGCATCTCTTGCAGAACAAAATGAACCAGTGTATAGGATTGGATTTTTATAACAAATTAAATGCTTAAAATTATAGGTAAACTGAAGTTTACTACCATTCAAAAGCCTTGCTTAAATTACATTTATATACTTAGTTTTTACCACATCTTGTTATGGGCAACAAATCAGTTAAGTCTTTACTGCAAGATCCAAAATCAGTTGTGTTAGCATGTGCTTCAGACTCTACACTCACTAGCAACTATGGGTTCAGGGGAAAACGTTAGATCATCCAGAGCTACAGATAGAGGTGGTGTAAGCAGAATGTAAATAACACTTGCCCTAAAATGTCTCATCCCTGATTGCAAAACTTCATGACAGCTGGTATGACATCAACATTTCATTAAAAGGAAGAATAAAACGTCAGCAGAAGCTGGCTGTAAACAAAATGTAGCTGCTTTGTTTTATGTTATAAGGCATTTTTTCTAAGACTGTGTCTACTCTTCAAGCTAGGGACGTGATTTCCCCTGCTCCTACACACATGATAGCTCTTGTTGAGATAGCGCAAGTATAAATAATAGTACGCTGCGTTAGCACTGATAGCGGCCATGGAAATACGGATGAGCTGGTTTCAGGCGAGTCCATACTCGGCATGGTTCAGCCTTGCCTCCATGGCCACTACCAGTGGATGCACTGCTATTTATACTTGAGCTATCTTGATGAGAGCTATGTAAGTATGTGTGAGGAGCAGAGGAATCGCACCCCTAGCTGGCTGTGTAGACCTAGCTCAATGCAGGCAAAACCTTACAAGGAAATATGAAAGTGTCACTGGCTTACAGATGCCCAAGATTTGTGAAGGAAAGTTTTTTGGGAATGTTTTGTCTTCCTTTGACTGAAAGGAAGATAGGTTTTGCTTCACCATAATACTGCAGCCCTGGAATTAAGCAAATTCTTTTATAATAGCATTTGTTTTAAAACCAAAACAAACAGGAATTTGGAAAGTCCATTAAGAACTTTAGAGTACCAGTATGTAAAACTTAAACTTTTTAATTGTAGCTATGCAAAAGCTCTTTTGATCGAACATACCTAATCTCATATTTCTTGTCTCTCTTAGCATAAATCCTTATAGACCATACCAGAAAAGTCCTTATTCTCCCCAAGATGGTTATTCAAAGGACTTTGAAGATCTGAATAGGTAAGACACACTTTTCGATAGGATAACTATGTAAATGATTTAAAGGCGTTATGAACAATCCATTTGTCTGTAGGAAAATACTTCTGTCTATAAACAAGCTCACTTTTGTAATGACTATGTTTTGTCACTGATATTTACATGACAAGAATTTGTATATCTGTTAAAACTTCCTAAATAGTTGAGTGTTGTGGTTTTTTTTGTTTTTTTAAACACCTAGTTTGTTCATGGTATCTAATGTATAGCACCTGGGCACCCTACAGTTGTTTTAAAATAGTTAAAATAAGACTATTTCTATATGATGGTCAGACCCCAGTAGTAAAACTTACCAAGGTTGCACCCTGAAAACACCAAACTTTGCATCTTCAGAGGGGTGAATTTTGGAGGAGAGAGCTGTCTGTTGAAGATGCCCTGCCACTGATCTTAGAGTTCAGTCTCTGGAGCAGAGAGCAGAAATGCCTCCACCAGTCTTGACTGAACTATAGCAATTGGTTCCAAGAACTTTCAGGGCTTTATAGATCATTGTACAAGGACCTTTTTAAATGTACTTTAGTTTTAGTGAAGCTACTTGGGCAGTCAAATGCTTTTTAATGGAAAATTAGCTTAGTCTTTAAGTATGGAAAGACTAACACTTCTCACCTTGCCATGGCTTAAAGTCATCTATTCTGAAATTCAATATTGATAACTTTTACATTACTACTGTTTAAAACTTTTATCTTCCTAGTTTTGTGAGGATATCTGTATGAATTGGCCTGCTATAATGTTTTAAATATATTTTTTCCCCAAAATATTATTTCCTCCTTAGTTTTGAAGAACTGTTTGGACAACAGTATGACTATTCAACAGGAAATGAAGATTACTATGAGAGATATCAGTATTCCCCAAAAGGTAAGAATTTATAACTAATTGATATTCCTTTTTGTTAGAATATACCTCCTGCAACCTTTGTGTGGGTCTGCAGGAGAAAGAGGAAACACTCGGTGGTTTGGTCACAGAGTGCCTGGCCTTTAAGGGAACTTGGGGCCCAACCTCACGTTTGACTGATCAGCTAGGGATCAGGTTATTGTAAAAGCCAGCAGGTGACTTGATAGCAGGCCCGGAGCAGGGAGGCTCTGGTAAGAAATTCCTGGCTCATGTGGGAGATCTACAGGAAGCAAGTTGGTGCCTTTGGCAGGCCCTGGAGCTGGATGACTCTGGCAAATAAATGGCTGGGAAAAAATTAATCATGTGGGGAATCAGTAGGCCTCTTCAAAAGACCTTGCACTGAGAGGAAGAGACATTTGAAGTATTGTTAGTTTATGTGGGAAAAATAAAGCTGAAGCCTGAGAAAAGGGCCCAAATCACACTCTAGTTATGGTGTCAATCTTCCCTGGCTGGGGAGACCGGCCAACAGTCTACAGGCTTCTTTAAGGGTCTCCCACGCCCTGTGGGAACTCAGCTTCCTCTTGAGTTTGGAAGGGATGATTGGGTTTATCCTGGACGATTGTCTGGTTTGAACAGCATATTAGAAGCCCAGGGACTCCTATGCATCCAAGCCCTTTCCCCCTGGCTGGGACATCATTACACACTCAAAGCAATAGCTTAGATGCTGGCAGGGAAGTAGTCCAGCAGAATGGGAGCATGGGGTGTCTCCTGGTGTGAGGGAGTCCCGAGATACATCAAGTTGACGGCGGTGGTCCCAGCAGGTCCCAGTCTGCATGAGACCCCAGGGATACCCGGAAGACAAGAGACAGCAGTGGCAGCCCAGCAGCCAGGTTCTTCCAGGCGACAGGATCCGGAGCATGAATCCTCAGCAGTGGAAGTTGGCCCAACCGCCCCTTGCTCACGAGAGAAGTGGAGAACAGCAAGGGCTGCAAGTGTGGTCCCCCCGGCAGGGGTATCTCCTTTGCCGGTAGTGGGTGAGTTTGGGCTCTGGGGAGTGCAGAGGGCATGTACTTTGGAAGATGCACCCAGACAGGTGGGGGGCGGAACAGGACGCTACGGTGTGGAGGGCCATGCCCCTTCCCCCATGGACAGAATCAGAGAACTAGACAGGCAGCAGATTTTTCCACAGGGACAATGGAGGGAGCCTCTGAGCTGGAGGATACCCCTGGAGCTCCTCTTGGGGAGACTGGGTGGGTTTCCACAGAGGGTTCCATCCCTTTTGCCCTGGGTTCCCCAGGCAGTCTGGGGTACAGGCCGCAGGTGGAATTACTCTTCCAGCCAGGTGGCCAGATTAAATACCGTTGTGGATTCTCTGGTCCTCAAATTACAGAAGTTTGTTCTTATCCCCTAACTTCTGTTGGGGAATCTAGCGTGGGAACCACTGCATGCCCAACATGGACTCCAGTTTGGGGTAATGGCAGCAGCCAAATCGATTCTGGTCTGTAAGAGCTACCAATCAAGGAGGGGTAGGAATGCAGGTGCTGAATCTCACTTAAGCTTGCAATGTAGGGATAGGGGCCAAGGCCATAGAGATGGGTACATCACAGGGTGGTGTGGAGCAGGTGATGTGGTGGATTCCCTGCAGCTGTCAGCTTTTTGTCTTCCAGGTGAAAATAAGACAGGCTTGTACAGGAATGCCATCTCCAGTTGGGGATGCACCTTCTTAAAGCCACTTAAAAAACCCCACAGAAATATTCTCATTGTACAGGGAAGCAATGATGGAAGGTAGAGTGCAGAGGAATAAGAGGGACACTGAGAATGTGAGATATCAAAGGGTGGCTTGAACCTGGGAAAACTGACAACCTACCTTTTTGATATATGCTGGGGTGATGTCTGGCAAATATCTAGAGAGGCTCAGCCTTGTACAAATATATGTACATATTCTATTGGGCCTGTAATACATTTGGGGGCATAGCATGGGCCCATTAGGACGAGGAATTTAAGTTACAGGCTGCATGCTACATGTCCACAAATGAGGCGTGACAGGGCTGATAATGGCCTCTGGTTAGAGCAGAT
Source organism: Trachemys scripta elegans (assembly GCF_013100865.1). Taxonomy (NCBI): domain Eukaryota; kingdom Metazoa; phylum Chordata; order Testudines; family Emydidae; genus Trachemys; species Trachemys scripta. The sequence continues at coordinate 28,107,895 of NC_048310.1, read as the reverse complement.
GATCCTGACTTGGTCAGTGCCATTCATACATACCAACAGCAGTTTATTGTTTCCACAGCAGGCTAACCAGAGATCTGATTCTTGCAGTAAAGTATGCTGGGACTTCAGTGAAGGTGGATGTTTTTGGAACTTCTGCAGATAAAAAATCACATGCGAGAAGTGTTTCGGTGTTCACCGGGCACTCATTTGCCACAGCATTTGTGGAAATTTCCAGACCAGTAGAAGGAGGGATCAGTCAGATGCTCCCTCTATCCCCACACACAGGACCAAGTAGCAGGAATGGAGGAAGGAGCTTTATCTCCAGCTCAAGGTGCTTTGGGTGTTTCCCTGGGATTACCCTAACAAGATAGATGGGGCATATTTTTGGGCGGAGTTTATAGTAGGATTTGGGATACCATATGAAGGAGTTGGAATTCACACATCTCAAAATTTGACATCTATAAAGGGTTTGAGAGACCTAATAAGGGGCAAGATTTAACAAACTGTTTTTAAGTGAATTACAGGGCTATTAATGCACTTACCTATGACTGACCTGCAAGTTTCTCCTTTGGGTTTGGTCCCCAAAAAGGCACCAAGGAGTATTGGAAGCTCCATGTATGATGCAATAGACCGGGAATTATGTTCAGTATGTTACTCTTCTTTTGGTGCCATTGTGAACATGGTGAGGATTTGCAGCCCCAGGGCAATTTTAGTGAAATGTAACATTAGGTTGGCTTTTTGACTGCTACCAGTACACCCCCTCAGATTTCAGACCTCTAGGGTTTTATTTGGTAGGTCGGCTTTTATTTTGGCAAGACCATAGCAATGGGATGCTCAATATCGGGCTCAGCCCAAAGCTGGAGGTCAGAGGTATGGGAATTGGGTTTACAGCAAATAGCAAACTACCTGGATGCCTTCTTGTTTATGGCCAGGGCAGATTCTAAAGTGTGCCAGTTTGTTGATCTCCTGTTAGCCAGTGCCTGTGATTACTGCTATCAGAAGAAAAAGGGGATCAAGTTAGATATAGAGACTGGCATCCCTAGACTTTCTGTGCATAAACTTGCAGAATTATTGGGATTAAGAAGGACAGAGCAGCCAAGTAGATTATGCTGCATGAACTGCAGGCTGTTGCTTGCCTTCTTAGTTTTGCATAGATTCATAGATTCTAGGACTGGAAGGGACCTCGAGAGGTCATCGAGTCCAGTCCCCTGCCCGCCTGGCAGGACCAAATACTGTCTAGACCATCCCTGATAGACATTTATCATACCTACTCTTAAATATCTCCAGAGATGGAGGTTGTGGAATCTCCCTAGGCAATTTATTCCAGTGTTTAACCACCCTGACAGTTAGGAACTTTTTCCTAATGTCCAACCTAGACCTCCCTTGCTGCAGTTTAAGCCCATTGTTTCTTGTTCTATCCTTAGAGGTTAAGTTTTCTATCTCCTCCTTATGACACCCTTTTAGATACCTGAAAACTGCTATCATGTCCCCTCTCAGTCTTCTCTTTTCCAAACTACACAAACCCAATTCTTTCAGCCTTCCTTCATAGGTCATGTTTTCAAGACCTTTAATCATTCTTGTTGCTCTTCTCTGGACCCTCTCCAATTTCTCCACATCTTTCTTGAAATGCGATGCCCAGAACTGGACACAATACTCCCACATGCAGACTGGTAGTTCCTGGATTGGCATTTTGTGCCCTGCCATCAGCTGCTATGTCAGGGATAGCTAGGCTCAGCCATTTTAAAAGTATGAGTAAAGAAATGAATATGAATTTATGGGCATGGAAACAGCTCAGTTCCTAAATCACTTTAATGGAGTTACCTTTTGGAGAGAGGAGTGTCTCCTGCTAGATGCCTAGTTTGGGCAGAGACAGACCTGAAAGTTCACTCATGCATTGGGGACACCAGGTTTGGGGCCTTTATCAGGGTGGGTAGTGTCTTGGAGATGCCTAGTGATCATATACTCTGGGAGATAGTATACTGGGTTTCCCCCCCCCATTTTAGTTGCAGTGATGATCTGGGGGAGAGGAGCTCACAAACAAGTGAAATTCTATAGCGACAACATGGCATTGGTACACCCACTCCCCCAGGTCACTCAGAGTTACAAGGTTGGTGAGCGCACTTGTCCTGCAGCGCTTAACTTGTAAAATCTATTTTACTGCTAACATGTGCCTGGGATTAATAATGGCATAGCCCATGCTGTCTTGATTGCAGGTGGATGGATTTCGAGATTTGGCACCAGGACCTGACAAGGAGCCTGAGCAGATGTCGCTGGCCTTTTGGAACCTTGGCTCGTGACTGTGCTTGGATTAATGCAGAGATCAGCAGCCCCATGAACGTTTAGGGTTTTAGAGAATTGACTCAGTTTTGGGGTAGGCTTACCTGAGATTTGGCCAGTTCCTGAAGCGTGTGGTGTCTGATACACCATGGGCTGGCATCAATGACTGTCTCAGTTGTTTATCAGCATCACCTTTTCTAGCAGGATGTTGGGTATTCTGGTCTTTGTGGCAGGTTTTTAGTTAGGAGGCTGTTAGATGGGTGGTCTCGCCCCACAGGCCTTACAGAAGATCCCTGATGAGCCATCATTATTCAGATTCTTTGGGATCACAGGTATGTTAATAGAGCCAGTATGCAGATTTTTTGTGAGTGTTTAGTCAATGAGCGCGTGCCTATATCAGCAAGGGGGTATTTCAAGTAGAACTTCGGAATTTAGGGACTTATATTGGGGGAGCGACCAGTCATTTTGACTCTGATAATGTCAATGGATTAGGGAGGGGAAGGGGAGTCTATAGTATTGCAAGAGTTTGGGAAGGCAGGGACTTGACCAGTCAGAGCTTTAAGGACTTACATATTGCTGAGGCTGGCTAATGGTGGGCCACTCTTTCTTCCTGTTGACAGGAGTTTCTCAAGAAAATTCCAGTTTGTGGCAGCCTTATAAAAGGGGCTTACATGATCAGGTTCCCTGCTGGTGAATCTGGGTACCATTCTTTCAGGATCAGGGCAGCAACTTCCTCAGTGCAACCGGCAATAGGGGCTTGAGGGATATAATTGGTTGATGGCATCCAAATGCATACTTGGTGCATATGAGGCCTCCAGTTGAGAATTAGAGACCAGTGGTGTGAATGTGCTATGTTTTGCTGCATACCTGGTTTTCTGGATCAAGGGAGCAGGTGACGAGATAATGATTAGATCTGTGGGCACAGTATTGTTCATGGGGCCCAGAAGTAGGCAGACAGTTGCCCAGAAGGTTCACAATATTAGGCCTTGGTGAGGAGATGATTGCATAGAAGGAGGAGCATGCTCTGGGATTAGCTGATATCCGCTTACATTCTTTGGTAGCCATCTGAAACGATTATTGTGCACCAAGGTGAAAACAATTTGGGATCTTGTAAGGGGGTTGACTTAACAACTAGGGCAAAGAGACAGGGCAGAATAGGACCTTTTCCTATGGATATCTGTAATCTGGTTTGAAATCTTGCAGCAGAGATTATGGTAGAGAGCCACCAGGCCTCAACATGTTCATGAGGCCAGAAAATGTGTAAATCAGAAAGTGATTACGTTTGTAAAAATCTATTGTGTTGCCTCGGCTATTCAGGGAAGACTCTGACAGGGACTTAGTATATTTTTGGCCAATGTTAGAGAAGGAGTTGGTAACATATGGGAACCTGGTTAGGGATGCGGGGAGGTAGCCAAGCTAATTGCTGCCACCTCCTGATGGCATGTTTCCAGTGCAAGTACTTTTTAAATAGAGGACTGGTTCCTTGATCAACCAGAGTTGGAAGTGGATTTAGGGGAAGGCATATTCTAAAGATGATGGGGGAACAGGGTTGGGCCTCCGAATGTCTCATACAATGAGGAATCAACCCTCCCCCCCCAGCATTTTAGACCTAATATGAGGGGTGGGCAGTGGGCTAACAATGGGCTGGGCTCAGGTTTGGAGTGGGGGTCTGAAGACAGTCTTCCACCAGGTAGAACAGATCTAGGGAGGAAGGGTGACATGCATAGGATTAGTTATTACTGGATAATTTCCAGATGAGTTAATAAAATTGCTGCCTAGTTAAATCACATTCCTTGTGTCATGTCTGTCTTGCTATGTGTCCAAGACAAATACATTTTTACTAGTTTCACAGTTCACTTTTTAGTGGACTTCTCTGTTTCCACAATACTTAACTGAGTGGGAAAGACACCTGAAGCTCCGATGCTGGTTTCCAGTCACTGTTACCTTTTAATCAATTTGTTCTTTGATTTTAGATGATGACTATACCAGGGATGATCGTAGGGAGAAGCTATACCTACAGTTTTACCAGCAGATACAGAAAGAGTATGATAAAGAAAGACCTTCTGACTGTATCATTGTGGCCATCAGCAAAGAACAAACGTAGGTTTCTAATTTAAAAATGAGGTGTTTAAGGTTTCCAGTTAAGACGTTCACTTAATGATACTGTTCTCTCAGAGCTGAGGATGTAGGTAATATTTGAGTGTTAAGCCTACTTTTTCCTCTCTGAAGTTCCTTAACATAATTCTATTTAGTCTTTTCTAAAGTATTTTAAATTGTTATGCATCTCCTAGGCCACTGAGCATATTAAATGTGCATGGGAGCACACGGAGGAACTTTTAAAAAGTTACTTCTAAAGCAAATTAACTCTGACTCAACTCTTAATTATTTGTGTACATTTTAGCATTTAATAGGAGAATCTTCTTAGAAACCATGAAATCTAATCAATATAAAATAATGTTAAAAGTAGATTCAGATCCTATAGCTGTCCTTGAGTCACCTTGACAATTTTTAATATTTTACATATTTTCCTAGTTTAAAGAAGTTTTTCTCTGCAGCTGCCAAATAAAAGATCCACATAAACAAAAGGGAAACTGGCTCTATACTAGCCACTATCAAATGTGCAAACACAAATAGGTTTTATTCTCTAATCTTTTAGTCATGTTAAATGGTGCTTACAGCAAAAGAAATTTAAAAGAAAAAAATCTGAAAGTTTTAAGTGCAACATCCCTTTAAACTGCAAGCAAACTCTCTAGTTTTTTTTCCTCTTAGGTAACTTGGTTTTCTTTCAGATTAATCCTTATGAGTAATGAAGTCGTCATAGCAAGACCTTACATTTTCTGTTTAAAGCATTTAGTGTCATTTTTTAACAAATACAAAGTAAAGGCTTGAAACATCATGAAATTACTTATATGGCAAAACAAGAGAGTTAAATGAGGCAGAGTGCAAAGAACTTTCTTCTTGGTTATCCTAGAACTATTAACTTTCATATCATAATTGTCCATCTCCTGGAGATGACCAGGATCAACTTCAATATGGAGGTCTTGACAATCCATTGATAACATTCGTCATAGGATTTATTTGAGGACCAGGAGGATTGGTGCAAGAAAGCTTAACTTTAACATCCAATGTTTAGTTAATGTTCAGTATCACCACTTAAATTGTATTTATTTATTTCTTGCCTCCTCCTACATTTCCATAACAAAATGAATGTGTTATAGTTAGTGTCCAATACAAAATTAATTACCAATATGCTATTTTTAAATGGGTAACTACATGGAAACTTGTAGATAATAAACCATACTTTTTAGAATCTTGAACAACTTCTAGTAAGGGAATCAACAACTCGTCAGTCTAAAGCAGTGCTGATATTGCTGCTCTCCTTCGAGTGTTGGATCCTGGTGCTGTAAATATGATACCTGAGAATCCCCTTTCTTTCCTCCCTCCCTCTGACATATTAGTCATTTGATATTCAGATGTTACTTGGATTACACTAGAGATTTTGCTCATCTCTTAATTCGTGGCACCGTCTGAAAGATGTTATGGTGGGTGATCACTTCAAATGCAGTTGGCAAATCCTCTGTCAGTACCCAGCATAGCACGATGTCAGGGGTCAGGGCTCTGTGAAATGTCTCTTCTGTATTCAGTAGTAGAGAGACCTGCAATCATGGTGAAAACACTGCCATTACTATAGCTTTGTCTGAAGGAACAACTTAGACTGGCTGGTTGAGTCACCTGAAGTGCAGTGATCATACTCAGTTCTCTAAGCAGTTTGTAAAAATAGACTTCTAAAGTTGATACAGTTAGAAATAATTGTGTGTAAAATTGATATCTCGATCTCCATTTTCCTTCACTGGCTTTCACATCAAATATACTTAATTTACATGTTAAAGCAGAATCTTCCTAACTGCCAAAACAGTAAGTACCATGTGGTACACAAAGTTATCTGCATTTCTGTCTTGTGAATATAATAATATAGTTATTGGCTCTTAGCTAACAGTTCTGATGAGGAAGCTGAAATGACCAGGGCTTGCTTTTCCCTATCTATGTTGCTTCCCTAGTGTTGACACTAATAAACTTTCAATTGTAAAATAAGCAGCTAAGATCAGAAGTTACATAGGGAGCAGTGTACATATAGTATGATGTGTGCTATACATTTGCTGAGCATAAATACCCTTTAAACCTAATTCTCAATGCCCTTTCTTTATCTTCACACATTTATTTTTAAAAAGCCAACTAGTTAATGTAACTAAAAGGCTTACACTAAAGCCAGTCATAACAGTTTATACTATTGTGGCAAGAGAAAAGAAGTCAAGTTTTAATTGAATACATTTAATTGACTATATCAGTGATGATATATAGATGATGAATTAGAATAAATAAAATGCTAAATATAAATAGTTTCAATCATTAATGTATTAATATATATACATACTTTCCAAAAATAGCACTTAATACATGACCCACAGGGATCCTCAATTAAAAATTCCCATATATGGAGGGATCAGATTTCCAAATAGTTGAACCTTAAGACAAATATTTTCTAAAATAGCTGGTACAGTATGTTTTCTTTTCTTTTCTTTTTTTTTTAAATCTCCATTCTGTCATCTAAAAGAGCTTGTCTGATTTAAGGAACATGCCATTTGTGGAAAGAAAATTGTTTCTTACACTTCACATAACTAGAATTGTTACCTTTAACTTAGAGCATACAAAACATGAACTGCAGCATGGCAACAACTAACAGTGACACGACTTTTATTTGTAAAATAACCAGCCTCTTTTTTTTCTTTAAGGGAATATGCAACAGTCATAGGCCATCGGTTGCAGGATCATGGCCTTGTGGTGGAAATGATATACCTTACATCTGAGTTGGGTCTCACACGCGCCCTCCAAGAAGTTAAAAATGATGGTTCCCCATTTTGTATTCTTGTTGAACAGTCAAATGTAGCACTTTCCTCTTGCACCGTAATCATGCTTCATGAGTCTATCAAAAGTAAGTTTAGCTTCATGTAGAAATGTCACTTAAAATAGTCCCCATTCAAAACTGCAATTTAATTTTCTTTGAACATGTTAAAATATTAAATACTGACACATTACACCTCTTGGTAACAAAGCCTGACCTAGTTAAGATGTGACAGTTTGTAAATACTTCATTGAATTAATTTCCAATAATTCACAAAACACAAATCCATCTGCCCTGAATTTCTTTTTCCTAAATGGCATGAAATAGACAACAAAAGCTGTCAAACATAGTAGGGCATTATATATAAATAACATGATTACAGTTCACATTCTTATCTTACTGCTACATAGATGGATCAAATTAAAATCCATCTATTTTAAGTCTTCAGTTTTCTAAAACTTTAACTTCAGATTTCACATCTTTCCCCTTAACAAGAACACAGCTGTTCTAGTCATTATTAAAAAGGCACTTTTTTTTTAGATGAAAAATACCTAACTGTCCTGTTCCCCCATTCAGGTAAAATATGTTCTGAATTTAAGAAAAAAGTCTATGCTAATACTACTTTTCCTCTTATTTCAATCAGATGTGTGCACCACTGTTCAAGTGTGAAACCAGGAATCTTTTTAGCCCAAGCTTAAATTAAGATGACAAGTGACCTGTATCTTTTAATTGGGAAAACTTTTTAAATGTAACTTGTAGTTAAGTAACATTGCACATAGCTGTGCTGAATCAAACTAACTTTTGTAATTACAGGGTAACCATGTTAATACTGAAACAGAAACCTTTTAAATTTCATTCAGTTGAATTACACACAGACTTAACAGCTCTGTTTTTTGTCTTTTTGTAAATGTGTCAAGTAGATGGGAACACAAGACTGATAAAGCAAGCTATCTCTCTTCTCTGTAGTACACCGTAATATGCCCATGGAGGATGCATTGGCTCTGGTAGTTAAAGCATTTGGGAAAATTTTTGCTGAGCGTGAGCAGCAGGAGCGTGCCGAAATTTCACACAAAGCAGCTGATCTGGCGGATGACTACCTAGAACGGGAGCTCTATGGGAGTTACAGTGTGCCTCTAGGCGTTAGACATCTCCTCTTTCTGTTAAGTGAGGGAAAATATTTATATCGTGAGGAGTTGAACTCAATAAGTGACTACCTGAAGACCAGGAAAGATGAGCTTGAAGGTATTCATGCTTTTTTCCCCAAAATACAACTTTAAACATTTTTTTAAATCAACCTGTGTTACAAAACCAGCTGTCAGGTACATTACACATAAATAATCTACAAATATAAATGATAAAGGTGAAAAAGGTCAAAAGTCCACCTGTAAATGTCAATGCATATTAAAGCACCTGTATATCTATCCTAAAATCAGATACATATTCCCTATAGAAATGGTCACACATCAAACACTTCATCTTTATATCCAAGCCACCCAAGGGGCAATCACTTTCCCATAAGATTCACTGTTACAAGTAAATTTTTGTAGCTCTTCTGTTAAGACACACATTTAAGTTTTGATAATACCATACACATGTAAAAGCATTCTAAATTAAAGTCACTTAGAAGGAACCATTATGCAGAATTTCACATCTGGTTTAATAAAAGCCATTAATTCAACCATTATATATATTTTGCAGAGTATTCAAAAGAAATTCAGCAGAACAACTTTAACAGATAAAACAAACCAAGAAGCTTGCATAAGTTGCAGAAAACGTGTATTTTGGAAAGATATTCTGGTGTTCTCTTGATCCCTAGGACTTGCAGCCCTATAGAAACTTCTTGAACCTCTAGGTTAAGGGGTTAATAATTAGAAATAATCTTATCATTATAGGTCACGCCGTCTTTGTAATGATGTACTCTTAAGAGTTAGTTACTTTGCTGTTTGTTTGTTGTTCTCTTAAACTAGCCCTTGTTGAACAAACTGATCCTTCAACTGAAGTTGAAGACACATTGTATCAAGCAAACGTGATGCCAAGTACAAGCACTGCCACCCATACCTTAAGTAAACCTCCACCCCTTCTGCCGACACCCAACAGGAATGTTCTTTTAGGCCAGTCGCCCCTTCCTCCAGCTAAACCTGCATTGTTGGGTGATAGGCCATCAGGCGCTCTTCTTCCAACACCAGGTTAGTAACAATTTAACTTCCTCCTATGTCAAATTTTATATTTAAAACTATTTTACTACCTTGATTTTTTTTCATGATTGATTCGATCATTCTCCGCAATAGATTTGCTCACAAAAATGTAATAGAAATATTATAATCAGCGTTACGGGAAGAATAGTAAAGTGAGGGGATGTGGAACCCAAAAATATTGGAGTCGTTTGCAAATATTTAGAGTGGTGATTCAATAATAGCATAGCCAATTAGTTTATTTTATCATTCATGTATCATTGTGTTTTGTTTTTATGGTCAACTCAGATGCTATTTCATATATAATCAATGTATGCTAAATAGATTTAAATTGTAGGATTATAGAAGTGTAAGACTGACAAGTATTTAGGAGTGATGAGTATGCATTGGGTATATAAGTAAAGCATGGCTGGAATGAAAGACCTACGGACTGAGGACTGTAAGATTTTAGCTGCACCATATTAGGCCATAGGCTTAAGAATGCTTGATGTGAGTTGTTGACCTAGGAATAACCCTATGCCAGTAAGGTCACAAGATTACTGCAAAAGATGTGCCACTAGGTGATGTTACAGAAAACTGGAATAGACAGCAATGTATTGTCCAAGACCATGAGACAGCTGATTGTAACATCATGGAATGTCATGTCATGACCACAGGTTACATGTTGTGTGTAGATGCTAATGAAAATAAAATGAACTAAGAAATAATCTATGAAAAATGAGGCACCCCAGTATTCATGGGGTGTGGAAGTACAGATAAGGGAAAAGAGGGTTGAAACGCTCATGCATATGCATAGGGTGTTAGGTGTGGTCAGAACAACAATATAAAAGATGTTTCCTGGTTGGGTAAAAGTGGAAAGATCCAGCAGGAACCATCCTCTGTCGATGATCATCTGTTGAGTTGTCCATTGGACCCTAGAATATCTGAGGATGTGAATATGACTACAATCTTAGTCATTGCATGGGTTTTGTAGGATTTATATATGCATGGGTAATTATAGCTTCACTTATTGGTTTAATAAAACTTGTACAAAGTTTTATCTGTACTACTTGTGATTGTGTCACTATCCGTGGTCATCTTGTGTTCCTGAAGTCTCCAAATTTGAGAAAAGCACTAGAGGTGATTTTCACTTTGAGCTTGAAACTGTAGCACCAGGAGCTGAACCCATGGGAGTTTATATTGAATTTAGTAATTTTGTATTAAATAAAAAAAGCCTACAATAGTTTAAAAAAAAAAAAAAAAAGTTGGATGATTTTACCCATACTACCATAGCAGACTTTCCAGGACAGGGGGGTAGAGAAGAACAACTATTCTGTTCCTATCTAAAAATGAATATCCTGTAATATTTTGAAAGTATAGGGACTTTTTTTTCCAGTTGCCAAAGTTAAGCTCTAGTAAAAGAATTATTTGAAGTTACGAAAGCTTATAGAAAACCAAAGGGGAGTCTGGGACGTTGAGAGCAGTTCAGGTTTTAAACATGAATTCTCCTAGATGCTTAAGACTCTTGTGTAGTACTAAGCCTATGCTGAGTTAATTAAAATTAAATGCTTATTGCTTTTATGATTGAAATTGGGATGCATATTAACAATTATTGGGAAATCAGCATAACTTAATGATAAGAATATAAGACATACACAATTTTGTGTGTACATGATCTGAGTCTTCAGCCTCAGGGCTAATACTAGGCACAAATTTGCATCACAACTGGTGTCCTGCTGCGCTGTCTTAAATTAAGCGTTATTGGGTCTGCTTAGGGTCTTTTGTCAAATATATTTAACATGAATTGTAACATAGTAATTTAGTCCTGTTTTACTTGCTGGTCTTTATCAATCTTCCTTTACTAACGAGGTCACTTTATTAATTTAATTTGTGTCAGTCTATCTTGTAGTGTAAACATGTTTACAGGTCACCACTAATGCAGTGGAAAACTGTACTTTGTGGTAGAGATGTAAAACTTTCCAATATGCATGCCTGCATGTAGGTGTAGTGTTAAATAACTTGGAAGGATTTTACTTGTACTTCTGTAGTGTTAGATCTTTTATAAGGCAATGCTCTTACTGGCATCGGTTGAAGACTTAGCAAAATCTGAATGATGCTAGTAGAGTTGCTAGTGTCTGCAACTTTATTTTTTATAGAAACTTCAGATAGTGGTGCAGCATTTACAAGTTGAATGTTTCCAGATATTGTTATAATTAAAATCCATGTTTGTTTAAATATTAATGTGAGAATCCTGCTCAAACAAATTCAATGTTCTTTTTATTACAAATAAAATAAAAAATCACCCTAATTTCCAAACAGGGATGTCTGGTGCAAAGGGTAAACCTCCACCTCTTCTCGCAGCACCTGCTAAAAGACCTGGTCTTCTAGGATATTCACCCCATCAGCCTGCAAAACGACCACTACTTGGAGAGAAACCTGGACTTTTGCCAACACCAGGTGAGGATGGGAAAGCTTTGTAGGTTCTTAGAATCTGTAATATTTTGAGACCAGCTACTTAGCTGTCTTTCTGAATATCAATTTAATATTATTTACTGTAGTAGATGCAACTCTTGTAGCTAAAAACTTTCTGATGCTAGCCAGCCAGATTTCTCTCCTAACTAAAAAGTTTTGAAATTTCCAATGGAAAAAAATGCAATAATCTTCCTTAAAAAAGACACATCTGCTAACGAGGGATATGTTTGCTTTATGTATAATAATTGCAATTAGTGTGAAAGCAACATAGAAAACCCTTGTACTAATTACACTGATTCTATCTCCAAGGAACCAAGATGTATTAATACAAAAAGGTTTCTATTTGTTTATGTACTATACTCTATGCAAAATGCTAAGTGGAGCACAGGATCAGGTCCAAGGGTGAATACAGCTAACCGCTTGTTAATAGTGACCATAACATAAAAAATGTTAACATCTGAGGGATTGTAGTGGGGTGGTTACCCGCTCCAGCCCTGATAGGGTTAAGGCCAGCCCTGGGAGAGGGCTGGGGCTGTAAGGAAAAGCCCAGGCTGCTTAGGAAGGCAGCCTCAGCTGTGGCCACGCCCCAAACAGACTCAGCTGGCCCTATAAAAGACAGGGAAGCCAGTCTCCTCTAGCTGTAGAGGGAGATGGGCCTGGCTGCTGGGGAGCTAGAGAAGGTACCTGGAGTGGAGCAGGGCTGGGGAAAGGCTATGAGAGCTGGGGAGCTCCGGCCTGGAAACCCCCCAGTCTGCGGCCTAGTATAAGGCTAAACAGGTACTGGGGTTGCCGGGGACAGCCCAAGGCTAGGCAGAGGCAGCAGGTCCAAACCCAACCTTGCCTGTGATGAGTGGCTTATACTGCAGTCTGCCCCAGGGAGTGGGGGCTAGTTGGTGACTGGCAGTAGCCTACGACGAGGCGAGGTGGGGATATATGGGGTGGGGGTTCCCCGGGAGTGAGGGGTTACTGTCAGGGGGCAGCACCCCAGATAACAAGGCACCGGAGTCCAGGGAGGGACGCGGGGGCCTAGCGGCAGTGGGACACCAGCCTGCAGAGGGTGCTCCAAAGCTGGAAACGAGCTAATTCCCAAGACACGAGCAGGAGGCACCGCAATGGTGAATCCCACATTGCTACAGGGATGAGTGGGGGAACACTGCAGTAGCCCACCATGGTAGGATTTCATTTCAGAAAGGGGAGCTACACAAAAATGAAGAAGTTAACAGAAATTAAAAGGTACCGTGCCAAAAGTAAAAACTGTGCAAGCTGCATGGAAACTTTTCAAAGCCTGCCTAATAAAGGCTCAATTTAAATGTATATCCCAAATTAAGAAAAATAGCAAGAAAACCAAAAAAATGCCACCGTGGCTAAACAACAAATCAACAAAAGCAGTTAGAGGCAAAAAGGCATCCTTTAAAAAGTGGAAGTTAAATCATACTGAGGAAAATAGAAAGGAGCATAAACTCTGGCAAGTGAAGTGTAAAAAAATATAATTAGAAAGGCCAAAAAAGAATTTGAAGAACAGCTGGCCAAAGACTCAAAAAGTAACAGCTAGTGGGGCCATTGGACAATCAGGATGCTAAAGGAGTACTCAAGGAAGATAAGACCATTGCCGAGAAACTAAATGAATTCTTTGCATCAGTCTTCGTTGCTGAGGATGTGAGGGAGATTCCCACACCTGAGTTATTCTTTTTAAGTAGGAATTGTCCCAGATTAAGGTGTCATCAGAGGAGGTTTTGGAACAAATTGATAAATTACCATCTGATCGTAGTGACTTATTGTTTGTTCATCCAAGAGTTCTGAAAGAACTCGGTAGTTCTGCAATTTCACTTTTAACTATGGTATGTAACCTATCATGTAAATCAGCTTCTGTACTAGATGACTGGAGGATAGCTAATGTGATGCCAATTTTTAAAAAAAGTCTCCATAGGCAATCCTGGCAATTACAGGCCGGTAAGCCTAACTTCAATACTGAGCAAATTGGTTGAAACTATAGTAAAGAACAGAATTATTAGATACATAGATGAACACCATTCGTTGGGCAGAGTTAACATCGTTTTTGTAAAGGGAAATCATGCCTCAGCAATATACTAGAATTCTTTGAGGGGCGTCTACAAGCGTGTGGACAAGGTCCCTCCCAAAGGCTCTTAAACAAAGTAAGTTGTCATGGGATAAGAGGGAAGGTCCTCTCATGGATTCATAACTAGCTAAAAGATAGGAAACAAAGGGTAGGAATAAATGGTCAGCTCTAAGAATGGAGAGAGGTAAATAGCGGTTTCCCTCGGGGTCTGTACTGGGACCAGTATTGTTCAACATATTCATAAATGATCTGGAAAAGGGAGTGAACAGTGAGGTGGCAAAATTTCTAGATGATAGAAAACTACTCAAAATAGTTAAGTCCAAAGCAGACTGCACAGAGTTAAAAAGGGATCTCACAAAACGGAGTGACTGGGCAACAAGATGGTAGATGAAATTCAGTGCTGATCAATGCAAAGTAATCCACATTGGAAAACAATCCTAACTATACATTAGGGCTGTGATTAATTGCAGTTAATTCACATGATTAACTCAAAAAATTAATTGTGATTAAAAAAATTAATTGCGATTAATTGCACTGTTAAATAATAGAATACCAATTGAAATTTATTAAATATTTGTGCATGTTTTTCTACATTTTCAAATACACCTCTACCCCAATATAACGCGACCCGATATAACATGAATTCGGATATAACGTGGTAAAGCAGTGCTCCGTAGGGGGGCTGTGCACTCCGATATAATGCGGTTTCACCTATAACGCAGTAAGATTTTTTTGGCTCCCGAGGACAGCGTTATATTGGGGTAGAGGTATATATTGATTTCTATTACAACACAGAATACAAAGTGTACAGTGCTCACTTTATATTATTGATTACAAATATTTGCACTGTAAAAGTGATAAAAGAAACAGTATTTTTCAATTCACCTCATACAAGTATTGTAGTGCAATCTCTTTATCGTGAAAGTGCAATTTACAAATGTAGAGTTGTTGTTGTTGTTACATAACTGCACTCCAATAACAAAATCATGTAAAACTTTAGAGCCTACAAGTCTACTCAGTCCTACTTCTTGTTCAGCCAATCACTAAGATAAACAAGTTTGGTTACATTTACTGGAGATAATGCTGCCTGCTTCTTATTTACAGTGTCACCTGAAAGTGAGAACAGGCGTTTGCATGGCACTTTTGTAGCCAGTGTTGAGAGGTATTTACGTGCCAGATATAATAAACGTTTGTACGCTCCTTGATGCTTCAGCCACCATTCCAGAGGACATTTAAATAAATGCTACTGTGTTGGGCTGCTGTGGTGTTTTCCCGACTACAGGGATATTAAATTTTTTTATGTTATGGTCACTATTACCAAGTGGTTCAGCTATATTCAACTCTTTTACTAGGTTCTGTGCTCCACTTAGGGCTAAATCAAGAATTGCCTCTTCTCTTGTGGGTTTCAGGACTAGCTGCTTCAAGAAGCAGTCATTTAAGGTGTCAAGAAACTTTCTCTGCATCTCATCCTGAGGTGACATGTACCCAGTCACTACGAGGATAGTTGAAATCTCCCATTATTATTGATTTTTTTATTTTTATAGGCTCTCTAATCTCCCTGAGCATTTCACAGTCACTATCACCATCCTGGTCATATGGTCAGTAGTATATCCCTACTGCTATATTCTTATTATTCAAGCATATGTTGGAGCCTTTTCATTGAGGGGTGGTTTTGTTCCTAGATAGGAACTGCAATAATGAAGTATGGTGGTCAAATGTATTGATCACTGTGGTCATACCTATGGTCAAAAAGTTGGGGGTGCAATCTCTTCTGTGAAAGAAGTAGTCTTTGGCTGCAATTTGGGCTTTCAGTGGCATGGAATCTGAGACGACTCCAGGGCTGTGGACAATTGCTCTTAAATCTGAACACAGTAGCAGGAAAGTTATAGAAGAATCAAGTTCTTTACAGTAGCTGCAGAGATGGGCATTACAGAACTCTCTAAAGTGGAGGTAGCTGTTAACCTTTTGCCAGTGCAAGGGAGTGAGGAGTCCTCAGTGATTGTGGTACCTCTAGCTAGTTATGTGGGAGGGAAGGGGCAGGGCATTTATATGTAAAACAGCTTCACTGTTTATTTATTTTTATCTTTGTCATAGCTGTTCATGTTAAACCTGTGCAACACCAACGGGCAGCTAAACCAAAGCCTTTACTTAACTGAGACGACATCACAGACACCAGGACTAATAATGGAATACGTTAAACCTGATGGTGGCATCCCTCTTCCAAGCCAGCAGAGAGCATGATAAACTTGTATTGCTAGTGTCCGTACACCCAGACAAACTTCAATGTATCTCATTTTCTGTAATACACATTCCGATGGGAACTTTTTAAAATTTCAGGGCGCTCTTCTGTTCAAACAAAATTGGTATTTGTGGAAGGTCAGTGTTGTAGATTCATGGTCTTATAAATTAGGAATTGTTTAAATAGATATGGTCACAAAATAAACTATTTGTTTTACACAACTTATCACTGATTCTTTTGTGGTTAAGTTTTACCTGACTCTTCCATATGATTATTTTAGAAAGATAAGCAGACCCAGTCAGACTTCATTTCAGGGCTTGTGCTGGGCAGGGATGGATAGAATTTCTTTTTCTTTCTTGTTCTTTCTTTCTAAATGTGAAAAGTCTATGGGTTGTTGGGATTTTTTGTTTTTTATATCATTCAAAAGTGTTGCCTCTACTTTCCTTGCATCTTCCTTGAGTAAAGATAAAGACATGTTGACCATATCTCAACCCTTATTCAGTATGTCACTTGCTTAGGACTTCTCATCTTAAAATATTTTAAAAATATTAGATCTTGTGTTTATTACTATATTATGCCATGATAGCTTATGTCTTCAATGTGTTGGAATGTTAGTCTTTCCATTTCTATTGTAACTTGAAGTTTAATGGCAGGATATGAAAGGATTAAGGAAAATGCTGTACTAATTGTACTCTCCCAGATGCAATTAAGTAAATTAATGTTGAGAACTACCTTAATTTCCATGTAGTTCCACACCAGTAATGTACCAGATTTCACTTATTAATTTAAAGCTATACAGTTACATTTTGTAAAATGTTTAAAAAAGTATTGTGTACAGTCATTCCACTGAAACATGAAGTATAGTTCCAACTGACATGTAATTTTTTAGTTATCACAAAAAATAACTAACTTGCCAAAAATAGTTTAGCACCCAGTACCCACTTATAGTGTCAAAGTTCAAAATTCCAATACTAGCCCCTTAAATTGTTTTTTTTTTTATTGTGGGTTTCCCTTTCCTCACCTTTATGAATGACCCATGCAAACAAAAAGGGAAAATGGCAATACAGCTAAAAGAATCAGCTAGCTCAGTAACTAAACTTCAGACAAACACAAGTTAAAAGAACTGAAAAAACGTCTTTAACATTTCAGTTATACTAATCATAGGTATCACTTGTGATAATAGGTAAAATGCTTTTTTCAGACAAAAACATGACTTTTTGTAAGTTGGTGTACCTTCCTAAGAATAGGAATTAACCTGGAGAGTTCTTACTTTCATATAATTTTGTCAGTTGAATATGTTATAACTTTTCTTAATCATTTTATGGATGCAGGATTTTCAAGTCTTAACACATCCAGCTAAAGCAGCACTGACTAACGTGGAATCTATTTTTGTTGGTGTTTCACTGTCATATTTATAGCCACTCTTGAGTACTTTCACTGTAGATTCTTTAGTAGAGCATTTGATCAATTAGAAGCTTACAAAACTAACTTCCAGTGCAATTTTCTTCTCCTAGTAGAAAGAATTTAGTTGGCCAGCTGTGTCAAAATTCACTTGTTTCAACAAATGCATTTATTTAACTTTTAGCTAAGGATCCATCTATAAGTCTCAGTTTAGCAGAGCTGCTACAAAGTACAGTCCCCGACACAAACACTAGGAAAATAGTGAGAAGGGGTGGTTGGATGGGGCAGGGGGCCTGAGGGGGCTGTCAGGAAGGAGGGGGGGTTGGATGGGGTGGCCGGGGGTCCGTCAGGGGACAGAACGGGAGGGGGTTGGATGAGGCAGGAGTCTCAGGGGGCGAGAAGCAGGAGGGTCGGATGGGGGCGGGGGCTGGGCCATGCCTGGCAGTTTGGGGAGGCACAGCCTCCCCTAACCAGCCCTCCATACAATTTCAGAAACCCGATGCGACCCTCAGGCCAAAAAGTTTGCCCACCCCGATCTAGTGACTATAATATTCAATCATATTTAAAATAATAAAAAAAAGTCAGGTGAGATTTTAACCAGAAACTTGGTCTAGGACTAGAGTAAAAAAGTGAAGATACACTCACTGTGAACTTGAAGCCAATATGCACCGGGATGCTTGAATTGATAAACATCCCTCACACCACCAAGACTTCAGTTGAATTTTGTGTTTAGCTGTTGAGTATCATAGTTTCACAAAGCTGTATTTGATTTCTCATCCTTCCCCATCTATATTCTGGTTAGCTTTTCTGGCAGTATGTCTGGATTTTTCACTAGTTTTCCGATGGATACCTGTCTGTTTCTGAACTCAGTGTTGTATGTTTAGGAACTGGAGTAAAACAGAAGTTTTTTGTTGATGAAGCCAAGTCTCCTGTTCAGCAATGATCCTGTTCTGGCAACTAACACTAAATCTGGGGGGGGGGGGGGGGAATGAATTGCTTTATTCACTTGACCTCCCCTTTTGAAAAGGGAAGATACTGGTGACTTAATGACCAACCTTTCTTAGTTTAAAAAAAATAGGTCACTCTGGGATAGGGTGACCAGATGGGAAAAATTGGGACAGGGTGATGGGTAATAGTTGGCTATACAAGATAAAGCCCCTAATATTGGGACATCGGTTCACCTTACTCTGGGACATCTGATTCACTTCCCCTTTTGCAAATAGCTTAATACAGCAGTGTCTGACGCCAGACCCACATCAGTCTAATGCTTTCAATAGCAACATCAGCCTGAAGGCATTGTGGAGAGAAAGGCAAGAACCATGGCCCCTTCCCCAAAATAAATGGGAGAGAGAAGCTGCCTCTGAGCTCTTTGAAAGATAGTAGGGGCTGTTGTGGACACTTCAGTTTAAAGGGCTGACACAAAGAGTGCAGAACCCCGCCCTCCTCTCTTCCAGCTCTTCACTCTGAATCGGGCTGTCTGGGGTTCCGTTGCACTAGCAGATCAAAGGGCTACCAGGGGTCTAGAGAAAACCCTGTAGTTGCTACAGTCTCAGCAGGGTGAGTGTGACAAAGCAGATCATTTGCTTCCCTCAACTGTCCATTTATTTTAATGAGGATAAAAAAGACCCATAGTGTTTGCCCCCCAGCTGAAGAGAGCTGGGAGCAGTTGCTATTTACACACATATCCAAGCAGCCTTCTGTTGTTGGGAGCAGCAGCTGTCTGTCTGCAGGCAGGTGCTGCTGTGGTACCTAACATACCGAATCTGGAAAAGGGGAAATTGGGTATAAGCCCTCAATTGAGCTAAATTAATTGTTTAAGAAGTGAAACTGACCATGACTGATCATTTATCAATTCACTAAACCCCATTCTTTACAAAGTATTTTACTCCTGTATAGCTGCTCATTCGCTAGAGCTAGGGGTGAGAATGCTGGATTATTGTCTATTTATGCATCACATGCAGAATTTTTAACTAAATTCCTTCTGCCCCCATATCCTCTCAAAGAGAAGGAAGGATTTAGGCCTGAAATTTTTTTATTAGGGGTTATGATACGTAAGAAAAACTAAATAGTTGGTCTTTCAGATTCCCGGCTGAGTTTGCAGGACTAGCAGCTAAAACATCTTTTCTTGTAAACTCACTCGGAAAACAGCTGGAATTAGCTGAGATAAAGCATAGAACCCCACAATGCCAGTTTTCACAAAATTACTTTTCAGCATAACAGTTTAAGGAATGTTTTCTAGAAGTGGGTGGCCTGCATTATCCAAAGGCTGCAGTGGAGAGAATGCAATTCCTTGGACCAGTTCTGAGGATTCTATTTGAATTCCCAGACCAAAAAAATGTCAGAGGGAGCTAAAGTTGAGAGTTAATATCAATAAAGTAAGGGTATAAACATAAGAGATGTTCGAATGATTGCCAAAGCCAAGTGGTACAAATGCAGGAAGTTCAGAGTTAAGGTTAAACCTAAATTCCAATCTGTTATGCTGAGAAAATATACCATTTAGGCACTCAAACCACCCTCACTCTGCCCATAGTGAGGCTGTGCAATAACACATTTAGGATTAATGCATGTTAGCGTTTGCAGCCCCAGAATAGAATAAAGTGATATTTAGAGCATTGTTTTTCATGGTTTTCTATATGTAGTGTCACTACAGGTCAGTGTTCTTAGTCTAGGAAAGGCTAGAGGTAGACTGGTCAGAAGGGACATTTGGTGAATGAGGGCACGGGTGTGGGTTATGGCTGAAGAAGAGGAGGAAAGAGTGTTCTGTAAGTGGGTCAGGGTGGCTGAGAAGGGATATAGGGGAGTTCAGTGGCATTAATGAGAGTGGTTGGCCAGAGATAGAGCTAAGCTTGGGGCAGGGAAAAAGGGCTGTGTGCGGGGGGCCCACTGGGCTGTGCACCAGTCTGAGTTGGGGAGCTCAGCTCTACTGTGCAGTGAGGCAGCTCTGCAAAGGGGACCCTTAAGGTTCAGAGACATTAGCATTTAGGTACTAGTCTCATTCTCCTCTGCAGAACAGCAGTCTCTGTGAGATAGCTTTAGTAGAGGGGAAGAAACACATTTCCATAGCTTCAGCAGTTTTGTAATGGCAGCTAACATCTCAAGCCATAATGCTGTATTTGTACAGGGGGAAATGCATACTTTGGTAAAATGGCTATTTTATGATATGTGTCTGATCAGAATAACCCAGGAATTAGCACAGCTTGTTTCAGTTAGAGGTTAGTTTAGATCTGAGCTGGTTGTTTAAATGTAATTGGAAGAAGATGAGGGAAATGACTTTGTGCCCATTTGCTGGTTCCTTGTAGTGCAGAAAGGAGAGCCGAGCCTTATTTTAAGAACAAAAATTGCAATGCTTTTGTTACATTAGGGGGAAAAACCTCCAAGACGCGCACACAAACAAATCCCCGAACATATAGGGCAACTGTGTGGCTCAAGAAGAAAAGGGTAAGTTTCCTTTTTTCTTTGCAAGTTATTTTAAAAGCAAAGCATGCAGGCCAGGAACTTGGCTACCTTCATTCAGCTTGTCATGGCAGTAAAGTCAGTCTGCACCCATGAAACTTTCACAAATGTATACTGAAAAATACAAATGAAGCTTAATATTTTAATTGTAGTACTTGTTATGAGAAGGTGAATGTTTACTTTTATTTATTAATGCATGTTGAAATTTTGGTAAATAAGCATTTTAATGTTGTTAGCATACATAGTAAAAAAAATATTTTACTAATTCTTTCATTCTTCCCCAAACATGTTTATGGAAATTATTTGTGGTAGTCCCTCAGCTTTTGGGTCAGTTATACAAAATACTTTTTACTTTGACATAGTTAAAAAAGCTTGTAATAATTAAACTTGAGTTCTTTTAAAGATGGGAAAACTGCATGGATATCCAGCAAGAGATATTTCCACTTGTTACACACAGTTAATTATGTTGTATGGGACTTGATTTTCCTTGATTTTTTCCTGTAGACTAAGTTAAATGGGGTGAACACAAAGTCCTTTTGCTTTCTTTTGTGTTCATTTGTGTACTGTAAACTTTCTGATGTTCATAAAAGTAAATATTTTATTGCATATTTTTCTCTTAGTACTTTATTTTTGCAACTTATTTTACTACTTACTATTAATGAACTATAACATTGCTACATATTGAAGGGATGTGTTTCTGGGGAGAAGGATTTCCATTCTCAGGTCTGTCATGAATGAAATGGTGTAAATTGTTGGCTTAACAGTATTTAAACTGCTTTGATATCTTGTGGGTTTTTTAATATCACTTCAGTGAGAACTAGTTATTCAGACATGTTCGCTTTCATATTCTGTATACACTGTAATTACAATTCCTTATTTCACTGGTAGATCTTAGACTGAATAGCAGCTTCTGAAATTAATAAAAGGGGGACATCAACTTGCCCTCTGTGTATTGCTATAGCACTGTGTGTAATATATAAAAACTGTATGTTAAAAGAATATTATTAAAGTTGCAAAGTCAAGCACTAAAAGTTAAGAAATACAAGAATTAACATTGCTTGTACAACCTTAATGGAGCCCTTGCATGAGTATGCATCATGATAAAGTCTTTAATTACATGATCAGAGACTATATTTTTCAACAGGATCCCTGCCTCATTGAGTCCACAGGGTAGACATCAGCATCTATTCAATGTTTTGTTTTCCTCTAGTTGGTCAGTGAGTGACCCCCAGGCCTTATTTGCAGCGCGCTATTCAAACTCTGTTCTGAAGACAAAATTATTAATTCCCTCCTGGGCTGTTCTGTAGCGTTCATCACTATAGTACCTGAGTGCTTCACAAATATTAACTGATTTATCTTTTCAACCCCCTGAGGTAAGGGTGTGCGTGTGTGTGTGTTATCCCCATTTTACAGATGGGGAAACTGAGCCACAGAGACATTAAAATGAAAAGTCCCTGCTAAACTTGATTTTGTCAGAGTACTTGGCATTATATAGCATGTCATATGTTCAAAGCACTGCTCCCATTGACTTCAGTTGAAGCTATGAGTGCTCAGCTCTTCTGGAAATCAGACCTTGGGGTATGAACTTGGGTGTCCAGAAAATAAGGAATGTGTAATTGGTGGCTACCTGTGAAAAGTTCACTTTAATTGACTTGCCCAGATCACACAGAAATTCTGTGGCAGAGTTAGGGATAGATTCCAGTTCTGCAGGGCAGCATTCAACTTCCTTAGCCATCTGACTGTCCTTTCTCTTCCTGCAGCCCTGTCTCATTCACCACACACCTTCCAACTTCTGCAACAAAAGAAGCGGGGGTCACGCAGCCAACAGTTTTCTTCACTCCACAACCTTGATTCATCCCCAGGGCAGGTCTATTCTATGTGCTGCAGGAGGCAGAGGTCCTGTGGAAAAAATAGCAGCTTTGGCGTATAACAGGGAGGGCACTGTGAGCACTGAAGAGACAGGTTCACTGCTCTCCATTCCAGGGCCAGGCCCTACCCTAGTCCAAAGCAGCCTTTAAAGAGAAAGCCCAACTTCACCCTTGTAGCCTTGGGCTGGAGGGAGCATGTGCTCAGTTGCTTTGTGGGGGTGGGTCAAGTCTGGTCAACGCACAAGCAGTGATGGGTTGGAGCATGCTCAGTTGCTTTGTGGGGATGGTGCATATGTAGGCTGGTCAGCCTAGGAAATACGAAAGGCTTAAGCATACCCAGGAGAGAGACTTCAGAGATTTAAGCTGTTAAAATCAAGTCTCTGCGTAGCATGTGTGAATTATGATTTATTTTTTTCCAGAGGCTTATAACAGCCAAATTTGGGCAGATTTTCTTGGGGATGACAAAACGTACAGCCCTGATGCAAAGATCATCCTCCTTCCAAATTTCAAATCCCTGCTCTGAAGCATGGAGGCACTAGAACTGTTCAAAGAAAGAGTTATCTGAATGTTTTTAACATGGGCAAAATTATGTTTTTTCCTAGTTATGTTCTTGGAAATGGCTGAACCTGTCATTCTGGCTGTCATTTGCTCAGAAAAGTCCAACACCCAGCACACAATATTTCAGTCCAAACAGTCCAGTCTGGCGACATTATAAGCAACTGAAAAGGGAGTCTTATTGTGTGACGTGTCAGACAACCTAAATAATAGGTGGCACCACCAGCCCTATTTACAATGACTTTCTATTTGGATTTCAAAAGAATTGTATGATGTGCATTGCTAAAGGAATAGTTCATAGCTTAGTGTGTTGCTTTAACTCTTGTCAAATGTAACAAAATTGTGAAGATATTGGAGCTGAACTGAGACGCTCATACCCTGTTACTGAACTTTATTGAAGTTAGGCTTTAGAGCTGCTGCTTAATGTTAAAACTGTTAAAAGATGCACTTTTACATAATTTAAAAGCTTCAGCTCCCAATTATGAGCAAATGTAACTGTCACAATCTTTCATTTTTTATAGATTTCTTGACAGTTTGTTCCTTTTAACCCGTCAGAGTAACATGCTTGACAGCAACAACTGTAGCAATCCATTTTCTATTTGCTCAATGGCAATTCTTAAGTGTAGTACAGTACAAGACAATTATAGAAAGAGTAAGTAACTTTTCCTACTCTACGTGTCTTTTCTGTTGACGACTTTGCTAGTAAACTGACTTTTAAAAGGAACAATGCCAGACGTGATTTAAAAATGCATTAGGCGGTGGTAAGGAAGGTGACTATGACTTATCAATTTAGGAATGAGAATGTGTATGATGGAAGTTCATCTGCCCTGCTTTCCCTCATGAGCTGAACTGAAATTGCAAGAGCAAATAAATCACTGTTTTTAATAGGAAAAGGTGAGGTTTCAGCCTGGCTTAACTTTTCACTGAAAACATTCAGATTCTCTCCTCAAAGGTTACAAAATAGCTTACAGCGTTGAAGTATTGTTAGCGCTTCATTTTTTTGTTGAGTTAGTAGTACCTCTAATATTACCAGAAATAAATATCAAATTTTGTGACAAGTTACATAATTCAGGCTTTATGACAGAAAAAAACTTCCGCAACTCAACTCCTGCCTGGCTGGGTCTCAAGCAAGAGGAGTTGATCTGAAAATTAATTTAATAGGTTCATGGACTTCCCCATAAGTGGTTACTTTGCAAAGTGCTTCTAGTTAATACATTTAATCACAGTTAACTTTTTTGTTCCATTCCTCCATTGAAAATAATCTTAAACATTAACTGTGCCTCTACAACACAACTACCACACCGTTAGAACTAGGAACCGATTCCAGCTGTATTCTGTCACACAGCAAAAGAGTACACACTAGAGGTAGCCCTCTCCTTTCCCTGTGGCTGTCTCTTAGAATGAGCCAAACTGTGCTCTGGTGTTAACGCAACTCCACAGCTAACTCACTGTATTCTTGTCTTTGTAGCTGAAGCAGTGTCCTGGTGTAGTGTCACCTTTATTGGGCCATTTAACGATATTGCTGATTCATTACATGAATTTTACAAGTTTACCAATTGCACTCCCAACCCACCACAGCCCACTGTGCAAAATATCACTTGCCATTCATGCTGGAAAGTGTCTAGTTGTAGCTGAGCAGGTGAGACTTTAGGTGAAATCCTGCCCCTATTGAAGTCTATGCAAGCTTTACCATTGAGTTTAACAGGGCCAGGATTTCACTCACTGTCTTCAGTCCTCCCAAAGCAAACTGATTGGCAGGTCATTGTTTCTATTTGAGCTGTGAAGAAGGAATTTGCTGAGGGATAGTTATCTCTGGACCATTCTCCTATTGCCATCCACTTCTTTGGGAGACTGTTACCCTCTGAATGTTTTATTTAAAGCTGATTGGATCAGTTGGACTGAGGGCCTGACCTTTTAAGGGCACTGAACAACTCTCTCTAGCAATCCTGTGCCGCACAGGTGCACTTATTTCATTGCACGACTGCATGTTTTTGAACATCCTGGTTCCTTGCCTCTATAGGGATCACTCTAATCCAAGGCCAGAGATCATTTAGTGCCAAAAGTCCTTCCTTAGAACTAGTTTTTCTCTACATAAAATGAACCATTATTTGGAAATCCTAAACCAGAACCAGGTTAACACTTGCCAATGGTCTGCCCTCTTGTAATGTGTAGTAATAGGCTTATAGCAGGGTTTCCCTGGCGGGGAGGATGGCCACTTTGATTAGGCTCTAACTTCTTTCAAGAATAGCTGAAGAAGCGGAGGTCAAATGATGAAAAACAGTGACTTTTTCTTTCTTTAGGATTTGGCAGAACCGAAACCCAGCACCGAATAGTGAGCTCATTACTGACTACTTAAGATGGCTTCTTGTTTTATGAGTCCTAAGTGCAGTGACCCAACAGGAAATGGAGGAAAATGTTTCCACTCTGCAGAATGAAAAGTAACCTCCCCAGTGCACCATTACTTTTCAAATTGTTTCTCAAAAAATTCCCTCTCCTTCCTCCAACCTGCTAGAGGAGGACCAGTACTTGCCCTTTTCTTTGTGCTAAATATGTGTAAAAATCTTAATTCAAGGAATTGAAGATATTTTGCATGGTCTGGGGACTGATTTCCCCCCTCAGGGAAAGGGTCTTGATCTCCATTCCCATTTGGAGTTTGAGGATATTTTAAAAGGGTATTTGACATGCAGCCTGTGGAAACCTGGGCAACCATGACAAGTGGTGCAGTCACCATTAAACAGTAATGGAGTTACTCAGCGGGTGCAGAATGGGAGAGAAGGGAAGAGAAGACAGTGAGAAAAATGGACATTGGAAGATACAAAAATGAAGAGAGACAAAGTACGGACACAAATGGAATCCCTGACCAAGGGTAAATAATGGACAAAGTGAGAAACTTCTCTGCAGATCAGTGTTCCAGCAACAAAGAGAACCGTGTTACAAGCAGAAGAAACAGAAACGGAGAATGGGAGGATGAGGATTTCTGAGCTATCCTAATCTGGGAAACACTTTGTACAATCCCGAAGTCCTACTCCTGCAGATAAACTCCCATTGACTAAGCGCATCTGGTTGTGTTTTCACATAACAGTTAAAAAAGCCCAAACACTGGCAAGATGTTAAATGCTTTTTAGCGATCAGAGATACCAGGAAACTTCTGAGAGAAGAACTGATTTGGCTCTGTTATTCTTGAAGGGCTGCCAGTATTTAAAAATATAGATATATATTGTGACAGCCACACACTGCCTCCCATCCTAAAATATCCAGCTTGTGTTTATATTGCCATGTTTTGGAATGCAGAAATGTTGCGTTTGTGAATGATGAGCCTGGCACATGCCCAGGAACAGAAAATATATGAAGAAGAGTAACATGCGCTCACACCTACAGTGTCTGTGCTGGGCTGGAACAGTGGTTGCAGTTTTAAGATGGTTCAGGCCAGCCACTATATTTGCCAAAGAAGACTTAAGGTACAAAATATTTATGAAAGGCAGTTTGCAAAGGGGGAGATAGAAGTGGAAATTGTTTGAAATCCCTGTGCCCCCTGTGACAGACCCAGACCAGTGGAGTACAGGAGTCTGGTAGAGGGCAAATATACTGGTCACTGGATGAGTTGTTTTCTGTTCCCTGAGTGACCAGAGCAGGGGCTGCACTAGAGTAATCAGGAACCTGCTAGAACCAGGCAGGCTAATTAGGACACCTGGAGCCAATTAAGAAGAAGCTGCTAGAATCAATTAAGGCAGGCTAATCAGGGCACCTGGGCTTTAAAAAGGAGCTCACTTCAGTTTGTGGTGCAAGTGTGAGGAGCTGGGAGCAAGAGGCGCAAGGAGCTGAGAGGGTGTGCTGCTGGAGGACTGAGGAGCACAAGCGTTATCAGACACCAGGAGGAAGGTCCTGTGGTGAGACTAAGGAAGGTGTTTGGAGGAGGCCATGGGGAAGTAGTCCAGGGAGTTGTATCTGTCATGCAGCTGTTACAGGAGACACTATAGACAGCTGCAGTCCACGGGGCCCTGGGCTGGAACCTGGAGTAGAGGGCGGGCCCGGGTTCCCCCCAAACCTCCCAATTGACCTGGACTGTGGGTTCTTCCAGAGGGGAAGGTCTCTGGGCTGTTCCCCAACCCACATGGTGAATCTCTGAGGCAAGAAAATCCGCCAATAAGCGCAGGGCTCACCAAGATAGAGGAGGAACTTTGTCACACCCCCTATTAACTGATACTACTGGCTGAATTAGTAAAATATAATAGCTAGCAAAATAATCCTATGGACAACACCCAGGAGTTCTTGATGTACATGGGAAAGGATGGTTTTTCTGCCATTTCTGCTTTGGGGAGAAAAGACAGAATGTTGCAGTGATTTAGAGGGAAAAAGATGGATAAAATACCTTTTGGATTTCATCTGTCCACTCTGTCTCCCACACACAGAGAGATCCCATGCAAAATTTAAATGTGGGCAATAAGAATGAAACAAGGTGGTCTTGCTATTAAACAAAACTCCCGTGGAAGACAGTTAGCAATAGCATTTCTGAATGTACATAGACATTTATTATGTAAGGTATAGTTACATACTAGGCAGTATATATTCTGGCTCTTCCTGTTTTCAGAACTCTGCATATATAAGTATTTACTTTTTATTTCTAGGACCTAAGGAGCAACTTAGCCACAACTCCTTTGTGAATTACACTATCACACTGCACATCATTCAAGTGAGAGCGCATTACAGTGCCCCTCCTCAAACACTTTCTGCTTCCAGAAAGACTTGCTTTCTGCCAGAAGGGGGCATCCATTGACTAAAATATGGACAGTTACCATTTACTTGTGTGCAAGGAAGAATGACATTACAATTTTGTTGACCGCACTAAACAGCGTGGCAATGCGGAAATGATAACATTTCAGTATAAAAAACTATTATTTTATTATTCCCTGACATAGGAAAAATATTCTATGGAACAATGGAAAAAATCCTATTAGTGATACATTACTTTCTCTATTTTATCTTTATGGTTTAGGCTTTTTAAAAAGCTCTGAAATGTTTTAAAATATCAGAGTTACATCTAACAGTTCCTTTCTATTCCTGTCAGATTTTGGCCAGTAAGATGCTCATAGTACTGGTATAAGCTTACCCTTTCTCCCAGCCAAACTGGGCTCAGTTGGTTCCCTTTTGCAAACTGCCTCAGACTCCACCTTTTAGCAGTTTTGTGGTGCATCTACCTCAGGAAATGTTTAACTTTGGAAAAAATCCTGGAATGGATGTTACTGTCCTAGCAGAATTGTATTTTCTAAAAAATAAGTGTTTTAAAATGTATTTTCTGGTAATTTTTGAAAGCAGGGTTATCCAGATTTCAGAGGTATGTTACTAAAAGACAGTTTAACAAATAGCAATGTGAGTGAATTAAGAATGAAAACCATTATATCTGTATCTTGTGGTGTTTTTTTTTTTTTTTTAATGTGATAGGCTCTTGTAGTCCAGCTTTAAAATTAATAAATCACTAGGTACTTATGTGTCTGCTTTTCTAAATACACAGGAAAACACTTGTTCCATACAGGCAAAATTGTCAACATTGTACAAACAGGTAAAACAGCAAACCATATATTCACAGGAATTAAATCATCAGATTTTTTTTTCCAGGAGTGGGATTGTTGGGGGAAAGAGGCTATGGAGACGAGAATGTGTTTGTTTAATAAACCCCACGCAACCACCTTTATTTTAGAAGAAGAAAATGAGAGAGCGAGAGAGTGCAGCAAGAAAAGAAATGACAAAAAACACAAAAATATTCACTGAACTTATTGGATGGGGAGAGAATATGATGTGTATATAAGCAAAGTAAAAATAACTACCAATCATAACAGAGAAGGTGCCATGCTGCTGACCCTTTGGACAGTATTGTCAGTGGTGGTTTTTGCCTGCCTACTCTTTATCTGGGGCTCTGGCCAAAAGTTTCCATTATAGTGATTCACTGGGTTATTTAAGTGATTCCTTGAAAGTTAACCAAGAAGGAAGGTAGAGAAGTGCAGAGCGGAATAGGCAGATAGAAGGGAGAAAAGACTAGAAGATCTGGCTGTGGTCTTTGCAGAGAGGTGATATGAATACACCAAGGTAGTATAGGTGAGATTGATCTTATGGAAGCTCCCAGGAGAAAAAAAATGCATCCAAATTTTGCTTCTTGATGAGCCAGCCTTTTCAAGTCACTGATTTTAGTGGGGCAGGCCCTGAAACTATAACACTAGGATATTGGCTTAAAGATTTTTTTGAGGGGGGAAGCTGGCAGGAATTGTCTTGGTCTTTCCATTGGTGTAAATATTTGTGCTGGATTTGGTACTCTACAGTGTGCTTAAGCAATAAACAGCTCTTTCTCTCAAGCTATGAAATAATGAGCAGATGGAAGGAATACAAAGGGAAAAGTAAGTCTGCACAATATGGGATTTTTCAAATGAAACTGTAAAACCAGGGGGGAAACCACAGAGTTAAAAGGCAACAATCTGAAAACTAGGGTTTGGGGAAATAGGGCAGAGATGGGGAAATAGGGCAGAGAGAGAGAGCATGAGATAAAAGCTCAAATTTCCAAAAAGAAAATGGTGTTCATAGAAGAACGATGACATCTGTAAAAGCCATTTTCTGTGGGTGAGTCTTGCAGCTACAACCTTGGTAAAAACAAGGCCCTGAGTCTATGACAATCAAATGCAAAGGAAAGTCTGCTGAAAGCATTGATAGGAAAAATTTAATCAAAACATTTTTTCCCTCAAAAAATGAAAATTTTGATTAAACGAATAGTTTTCCTTGTAGGGTTTTAGAGTTTCTCGTGCCGCCTCCCACCTCTTCCAATTTCCTTTTTTGCCACTGGAAATGGAAATAGGAAAAAGGAGAGAAGAGGAACGGAAACTGAACATTTGGGGGTTTCTGAAAACCCCCAAGCCCAAATAGTTTGGGTTTTGTTTGTTTTTGTTAGAAAATTTAAAATGTCTGTGGAAAAAGGGAAACAATTTTTCATGTTGTCTGAATGTTTTCAGTGACAATACCATTTATTGCCCCGCTCCAACAGCCAGGAACTGAAAAGGCTGAGCCCTCAGCTAGGACAAATTCAAGGCCTTTCAAAGGAAATCCTATCATCTTAAGGATTTCTCCTAAGCCACAAAGCCTGAGCCTTCAAAGAGGCAAACGGAGTTTGTACCATCCAACTGGATATTGCAAAATTTAAGTGGATTTGAAGATGATGTCTAGGTTGAAATCACAAGTTGTATTAATTTGTCATGCTGAGCTGTAGCAGATGGAGTTTCATTTGTGTTGGTTCTCCTATGAATCCTAGACTTTCCCAACAAATGCTGTTGAAAGGCTTCTATCTGTCAAGTGCTTTAACAATTTTAGAGCCTTTGTTTCCCACTGAATCTGCCTCGTTGAGGAAAACTCCTGGGCTCCTTCCTGTAACAGCCCAACACCTTGTAGTGGCAAAGTCAACTTACGATATTGTTTTATCACGAGTTTCTAAAGTGGCAAAATGAAACAAAGTGATTTGATCGGGATGCAAATGCAGAAGGCTAGCAAAATGACCATCCGTGACATCTCAAGAGTTTACTTGATACGTTTATACGACAGGGATGTCCAAACTTTGCCCAAATGAGCGAGCATCACATTGGCAACAAGAAGCTGCACCTACTTTACATAAATGGAGCAGCTTGTATTTGCTTTCCTCTTTAATGGGCAGGTGCCTTCCACAAGGAGGATGATCCAGAGATGGTTCCGCTGGAAGCAGTGGTACTCCCACACTAAGGTGACTAGGACCTTGTAAATACCTGGACAGATAGGAAAGATGAGGGCAGCTGACTGTATCTATGACCCCGTGGACTCACTTTGGCAGGCCCTGCCATACCCTTTCTTTCACAGCTCTCTCCTCTACTTCTCACTGACTTATCACTTCCAAAAGCACGTGTGGGTAGACCTGTATGACTCAGTTGTGGCTCTGCCATCTCTGAATACGTCATTGCATGCTTCTGCCAATCCAACCATTAGTTTGTCTGGGGAGATCCACGGGGAAAGGGATCCTCTTCTACAGCCTAAGGGCTGGCATAGCCTCCATGATACTCACAGCCCTCGTTAGGGAGGGAGGATGGGCTAGGGGAGCTTTGTAACAAAAGATCCTCCAGCCCATTATCCTCCCAACTTCTCTGCGTGTAGCAGATCAGAGACCACTTTCAGGGTGTGACCTCCCGCTGCATGATCTCCCTATGTCCTGCCCCGCGCTGCACTGAGTTTGCTGCTAAAGGACACATACAGAGGTGAGGGCAGAATTTGTCCCG
The DNA here is from genome assembly GCF_013100865.1 of Trachemys scripta elegans. Taxonomy (NCBI): domain Eukaryota; kingdom Metazoa; phylum Chordata; order Testudines; family Emydidae; genus Trachemys; species Trachemys scripta. Next base: position 28,076,227 of record NC_048310.1, on the reverse strand, counting down.
GTAAACATTATGCCTATGGAATATCACGTGTTTAGCCTCCAAAAATGCTAATTTAGCAGAGATGTATTGATTTAAAAATAAATGTACTTAGAGACCAAATTGTAAATCAAAATAATGTATCAAGCTGGATTCTTAGCTATCTGAAATAATGTCACCGGTTCCAGCTCGGCTTCATTACACCATTGCCACTAGAAATTAAAAACAAAATCTCAGGCCAATGCTCTAAATTTCAAGCAATAAAAAGATACTGTAATATCATAGGTCAAAGACAGATGATAAAACATATGTGATCCCACTAGAAAGCAATGTTAAAACAAGGCACAGATCCTGTCTGTCTTACTCTCACAATAGCTTCTTGGATGTCAGGACAACTGATGTGAGTCAGGGAAGCAGAATTAGACCCAAGATAAACAAAATGACAAGCATTAAAAACAAGCATATTTCATAACTGATATGTAGTCAATAAGGCTACAGTGGAAAACAGGCTACTTTCCATATCGTGGACCACTGTCAAGTGGTGTCTTGTGGTCAGAGTAGGATTCCTAATACCAGCTCTTTGTGGTCTTACCCATACTGGGAAATTACAACATGTTAGAACACATGCTAATTAGCAGTGTACAAAACAGAACTTAGCACTCAGTGTAGACAAGGATTGTTTATTTAATATCATGTTATCTGGTTGTGTCTAACTATCCCCTAGGAATAACCACAACTAGCTGATGTGATGTTAAACTAAACAGGTCTGATCCACATAGAGTGTTTTATACTCTGTTAGTTTCTGGAATGCAATTTACCAGAGATGACCAGCCTCATGTGACCCTGAGCAAAATACTTCAATTACCTGTGCCTCATTTTGCCGTTCTGTACAATTAGAATCGTTACCTTAAAAAAGAGGAGGTTATGAATGAGTTGGACTTAACAAATAGTTGCAAAGCACTTAAACAGTATCTTTCATTAGAGGATTTCTATCTGTGTATGTAAAATATTATTGTTAGTTATTTGTTGGGTAGTGTCTGCAGTTAGACACTTCTTTGGAGAGAGCCTAACTGCAGGATTTGGTAGCCTAATTTTGATGGCAATCTTTGCAAACCAAGCCTTCGATGTGCAACAGAAAGTCTGTATTAAAAAAAAAAGGGGGGGGGGTCATTTTGCTAGAATGTCTCTCCATGCCTGAATTTTAGAACACCAGAGCTCTGAGGCTGGCTATACCAACCTCATTACTGTGGAATGTAGCTATCCAAACATTATCAGAAGTCTGCTGTCACACACTATACCCTTGAAGGTTAACACAGCTGGATTTGTCAACATTTATTTGCTTCAGTGAGATATTTGTTCTTTGGGAAAGTCTCAAAAAAAAAAAATCCAACTGTCTGGTCTTTTCTGCTTTAATGAAAATGCCGGAGAAAAAAGAAAATATCACTTTTTAAGTTTTGAAAAGCTTAACCTTTCTTTAGGGACACATTGCAGCCTTAGTAAGAACCTGAGTCTGAATGGATTTGGTCATGGCCGACATCTTCCTTCAAGCTGACCCTGTGGTCATGGTAGAGACTACTATTAGTTCTCTCCTTTAGCACTAACAGCTGCCTGAAACTTCTTCTTATTCAGTGGGGACCACTTCTCCCTCAGCACTTCTTCCCTCAAGAGCAGTAGCTTCTTCATTATAGCTCACTGTATCTTCTCTTAGACTGCCCTCTGAAACCTTTTTCCCTTAGACCAAAGCCTGCTAGATCTTACTAGAATCACCGTCTGTTATGCTTCAAAGCATCTGCCTGGCTGAGACACCATCACTTAGACAATTTGAGGCATCACTGAGATGCAGACTATTGTGGTGTCTATATACAGACACTCACGCCCATCCCAAGTGTAACTTGCAGTTGTAACTGTAAATTGAGCAAAATGAAAATGTTACTGAACTATGGCAATAAGAGTTAGATAGTGATGTCTGCATGAATAAAACATGGGAGGGATTTCATGGAGAAATGACTTGAGAGCAAATTGCCATGGATCAATTTAATCTAATTTCTTTGTCTTGCTTCTGTGATCTAAATAAATGCATTTAATAATTTATTAAGAGGGGCATCTAACAGGTGGGAGGGAAGTGAAAAAGGATAGTTTGCTATGAAATAGGAAAGGAAAACAATACATTCCAGACAGTCATTAAAAGCTAGCTGGTGTCTACGTAGTTAAAGCAACGTGATGGGGGGAAGGGGGGGACAGACTTGCTGTTAGCCCTTCATTTATTTTGTTGAGGATGGTGATATATGCCACACAAATTTTGCAGGAAATAATGAACTTGTCTGCCTACAACAGTCAAAAGTTACAGGATAAGATAAAAATATAATAAAATCACCAACCTGAGTCCTGAATTTGAATTTAAAATTACATTTTAAAAAAGTGTTTTAGAGGACACATTATGCATTTTTGGGGTCTCAGCAAACCTCTGCTCATTTATCAGCTTTTCTTCTTCCTGGGCTTCATTATTTATTTTAATTTTTGAAAGGCTTTTTATTTAAAGGAAACTCAGTACCCCTCTCCGTTCCCCATCCTGTCCACACTAGTATTCAAGTCATATCAAATCATAGCCCACACTATGGCCTCTGCTCTGGGCTTGTCTCAGCTTACGACACAGGTGGTTAAGTATTATCCATGATTATAGGATATACTGATTTAGTTATACCAGTACAACCCTAGTGCAAATGCAGTTATATTGGTATAGGGCATGTTATGGTGGTATATCTTATTTCCTTTCTGATCTGGAAATAGCTCTACCAGTATAAAGTACTTTTATACCCATATAAATGCATCCACGGGGGGGTGGGTGGGGTTACCATTTTAACTATACTAGTACAGTTAAAGCAGTACAACTAGTGTATAGACAAGCCCTAAGAATACATTTGATCAACTGACATACTACTGAGTTGGATATTTAGTGTGACACTAGGAAGTGTGGTCAAGGGGAGATGAACCTATGCTCTAGTTTCTTCCATTTTGGGGTGTGTGTGTGTGTGTGAGAGAGAGAGAGACACTGCAGGAAACCCCAAGTTGGAGAAAATTCCATTTGGGGGCTTGTCTCTTTTTCACTCTGGGTTGGTGGGCAAAATCTGTGGCCTTTTTAAGAACTGCATTAATGCTCATTATTCACAACTAGAGAAATGGTTTGTGTTTGATCCTCTTGGAAATCATACATTAAATGCCAAAATATTCCTGATCTCCACTCGCCCAAAGAATGGGAATGCCAGGATCACCCCTGCACTAACTGTTCAATAGACTGTTGTTGCTTAGGTGTGCTGGCCAGATTTTCTTGTTCCAATGAGCCTTTGTACAAAGCTAAAACAAAGATTTATTATAGCCAAATATTTTTACTATTAGCACTGTCCATCTGTATCCTCAAAAATGACTGAAACAACACAGCAAAATATATAGGGGAAAACACTAAAAATTAATACCAGGAAGGATTAACCTTGTTGAAATTTAACAAACCTTCCTATTCAAATGGTTGAACATAAACATTTAATATACTTCAGTAGGATCATAAGGACTTGGAAGTCTTAAGACTTTCTAGTCCAATATGAATGCAGAAGGTAAAGTCTATCAGTAGTTTCTCGGGGTCTGGTTCCACTTGTCTTCTCACTGGTGAATTTAGGTATGAACTGTGCAATCTATTTTTCCTAGCATACTACCAAGGCTGAGGTCCAACAGTAAGTATACCTTCTTTTCCTTGTACCAGGACAAAGTTTATGGAGACAACCTGGGTCAGATGTTAAGGCACTGGACGGAAAGTCAGGCTTTGATATTGGCTTGCTTGGGCAAATCATTTACTTGCTCTGTGCCTTGGTTTCCCTGTCCATAAAATGGGAAGAATAATAGTCTCTCACCTCTAGAATTCTCTGAGATTTAAGGATGTAAAGTGCTATCTAAGTAGGCCTGGCAAATTAGATTTTTTTCTTTCTTTAATAATTTAAATGGATAAATATCAATGTTTTCAATTGTTTTTATCGATTTAAATGTTCATAGTTGTGGGAAATTATGGGGAAGGTCAGACACTGGACAATAATTATTTAATGAGTAGATGTTGAGATTCAAAAAGTTAAAGCATTTTAACCATTAAAACACTAATTGTCAGCATCACATATCAAAATATACACAGTAAATATTCTTAAATCAAACTCTAAGTTCTCAAGCAGCATTTTTCTTACTTCGCCTACCTGTAAATTTTGATTATCATCAATGGAAGTATTTTTTGTCAGTTTGGGTGTCGTGAAATTGATGTTTACTAACATTTACCAATAAAAATTGAATCCTTCCATACCAGTGTATAAATATTAGATCTATTCTAATGATTATAATGTAAAGTGGGGATAATAGCACTTCCCTATCTCACATGTCTGTTATGAGGAGAAATACATTGAAAATTATGAGGCGCTTAGATACTATGGTAAACGGGGACATACAAGTACTTAATATAGATTTAATTATTTGCTCAATTTACCTCCATGTTTTGTGCCTAGTAACCACAATCTGAGTTCATGCAGAGTTGTAATTTGTATTGATTTTTTAAATTTTTTTTTAATATTTTCAGAAGTTTACTGTATAGAATAATAATATGGATCTATCTTTATATAATTATAGATACTGCTTATTTCAGTGCAAGATGCCTGATGAGTTCAGTATTGATAGTGTTTGTGGTCAGTGTGTACTGTACATACTAATGTGCTAATTAAAGGCAACATTTTTCCAGAGAGTTCTGGTGATTTCACAGTATCATGAGCTGAATTTCAAATAAACTCTGACTTGGATAAAATTTGGGATTCACATAAACAATTGTGAATTCTGAATTTTATTTAAATACATCTAGCTGTATAACTTATCCTAGTATATCCAGGCAAGACATTATATTTGAAATTTTGTACATACCTGAAACTCAGGCTGGTGAAATCTGGGTAAGAGAAACACAGATTAAATGAAAAATCCTAACGTTTTGCAAAAATGTTTCCATCCTAAACAAAATTGTTTCCCTCTTGCTCACCTCTAATTATCATTGAAAACCCTTTGCGACAATAGCCATACAATAGTTAACATTTCTTGTAAGCTAAGGCTTTCATTTCAGCATTTTATATAGAGCTCAGAGGCAGTTCATTGGATGAAAACCACAATAGGAAAAAAAAGTCATGACAGAATGTATGGGAGAAATAATGGTTTTGCTTTGTACATCTGTCAACTAATGCTTAACTAATGCCGAATTACTGTCAAACTCCTATGGTGTTCACTTTACGTTCCACCTGAATACACAATGACTTCATGGCAATGAATTCTAAATAAATGCATAATGGCTGGACATTTAGAAAATTAGGAAGGTAAAAGAACTTTGTTTCATTTGTTTAATCACATGTTTTCCAAGCTTTACTGGCAGGTGTTTGGTAGCTTATGTGAAATTTGCTTTTTGGTCTCCATATAGTTATTAGGGGACAGGCATTCACATTACAAAACCACATTCCTCATTGGCACTCATCGGCACCATTATTGGCATTCTCAGCAGAAAGGGCAGTGACTGTATGTTATGAGAAGCAAGGTGACCTATTGGATAGAGCAATCAGGACACCAGGGTCATGCTGGCCTGTTGGGTGACCTTGGGCAAGTCACTTCACCTCCTTGGGCCACAGTTTCCAGTTCTGTAACTGTGAGGATAATGACACTGACCTCCTTTGTACAAGTCTTTGAGATCCACTGATGGAGAGTGCTGTATAAGAACTAGGTTTCAGAATTTAATATTACTATCAGGGCCGGCTCCAGGCACCAGCCGACAAAGCACATGCTTGGGGCGGGGCGGCGCTCGAGTCTTTATTTATTTATTTTATTGGTTCGTCAGGGCAGTGCTGGAGGGTTTTTTTGTTGTTGTTGTTTCCACACTCGGGGGGGGTGTGGTTACAGCGGCGCGGCACTCACGGGGGAGCGGCGCTTTTCTTTTTTGCGTAGGGTGGCAAAAAAGTTAGTCAGCCCTGATTACTATTACTGTATAGGAGTGATCCCTGCAGAAGACAGTAAAAGCAAAGGGGGAACTTGCTGTTCGTGCTGTAATTTTTGGGGGGTTATGAGGACTTTAATCTCCACAATTATCAGTCTTGTACATTTACAGAAAATGAAGCTCTACTTTGAAAAGGGATGATAAAAACAGCATTGTGGGGTTGCTTGGTTAGGTGTCTCCATTGTTCTATATCCAGTGTGTTCAGTTTCTGTGAGCAAAGCTTTTTCCTCCCAGGTATCAGCCCTGGAAATTCAGCCTGAGCTGAGAGTCAAACTGGGTTTTTTCTTTCTTATTTATTACTAATGATAAAGCTTTTGCAGGCCACATCATGCCTTTGGTCAGACCTGAACAGCACCCTTGCTTTCAGTGGGTTTGCATAGGTCTTACTGATTGGCCTTATAACTGGAATGTAGTAAACAATTCTGATAATGATGAACAGGAAGGAGTAGAATCCATCCATAGCAAACACTTATTTCAACAGTTCCCATCTGCTGGTTCCTAGATATTGTACCATGGCATACATGGGGTTTTTTTTATTAATACAATTGACCAGATCACCTCCTCATGATCTGCCTCCTGCAGATCTCTCCCTGCCCCCCACACCCCCGAAGGAGGCAGTGGCATAGCTACAATGGAGTGCAAGTGGTGCAGTGACACCAGGGCCCAAGAGGATATGGGGACCCAACCAGCAGAGACCTCTCTACCTTCGGCACCATTGTAGTTATGCCACAGTCTAGGCGTATGGGGCTCCAGGGGCAGGAAGTGCCCCCCTGCTGAGCTGCCCCCCACCCCCACCCTGGCTAAGATTGCAGCTGTGACTCAGGTTCTGAGCAGGTAGGGCCTGCTCCTGGTGACACCGCCAGGCCTGTCAGGGCTTCATGGCAAGCCCGGGCTTCATGGCAAGCCCAGCCCCCAAGGGCCCTGCTCTCTGGGCAGCTCCTGACTGCCACCATGGACTCACACTATGGCCGTTGCGCCAACAGGGAGGAGCTCATCTGGACAGGTGTCGGGGGTATGTGGGCTGGGGGTGCAGCGTGCAGGTGGGGTGCAAAGGGCAGGGGGCTGGATAGGCGTTCCTGGGTCCTGTTGTGGTTGAATTGACCAATGCCAGGGAACAATTGCAGGTGTGGGCAGAAGGCTCCACCCCCCTTGGGGTGGAGGATGAGGAGGCTGGGGGAGGTTTGCAGAGGGGAGGTGGTGAATGGTCTCTGTCCCCATGAAGTGAAAGAGGAGGCGGCAGCCAGGGGTAGGTTGCAGGGGACAGATAGGGAGCAGCCCTTGATCAGAATCAGTCTCCTTACTCTGTTAGAACGTGTTCTCTGAACTAGGCTACATTCACTGGTGCACTCTAGCTCCCAGGGAACATTTTGACAGTAGAAAACCATCATCAACCTGGTCTGATCAGCCAGTTAGTTGGATTTATGGAGTGGCCCAAAGATAGCTGGGGCTTGGTAGTGAAACTTGCACCATATGGGGTAGGATCAAATCCTATCTGAATAGTGTATCTTAGAGATACTTGGAAGATGTTACAGCTGTTGGTGATGGCTGGCTTTTTATCTAGGCCAGTTAACATTTCTATGGTACGGAAGCAGACATACCATAAGTGCTTGATTTAGATAGCAATGTAAAATGGACTAGCTATCATGCTAGCTGAAAAAGTGCTGAGGGAGTGGTTGTTTTAATAGACTAGTGGGTTTTTGTTCGTTCGTTTGTTTGTTGTATGGCAGTATGGATCCTTGTGTTCTGCTCCTGTGACTCAGACACCACATTTTCAAGAGAGCTTTGTATATTAATGACAACCCTCGTTTGCATTTGGTGCTCAGCCACATGATTTGTGAACTCAAGTCAAATCCTCTTTGTGCTCAAATTGCAAGTTTTACTCCCTGGGTAAAATTGTGGGTTCAGGTTTAAAGATTTGGGGCTTGATTTTTCCATTGCATTATTCCCCTTTTAAAGCAGTGTAACCCTGTTCTCTTAGTTCCAGAAGAGTTGCACAAACTCGAAACTGGAGTAATACAATGGGACTCAAGCCCTTGGGCTGTTTGACTAACTACATATGTACCTTGCTACTTAGTTGAAAGTTGGCATATAAAAGCTGAGTTACTTGGGTTTTATGGTGATATGATGTGTGTTAGATAAAATTTACTTGTGAAAAGTTAAGTTTTGAGTATAGAGGCTTTATCTTTTGATGACATCACATACGATAGATTTTGGCGACTATCTCCCATGTGACAGAACTGCGAGCTAGAGATCAGTTCTGCAGGACTTCTGCATGATAAGATGTAGCACTACATCGCTGCAGTGAGCATTTTGTATAAAGGTGTACGTAGAACCTTTTGGATAGCCTGCACATTGTGTTTTATGTATTTATGGGTAAAATGGCTTTTTTCTGATTTTCCAAGGTAGTAAAGGAAAGCAAAATTTTAGATTTTGGAACTGGGAAGGGGTCCCTTATCATATTATTGCACCAGGGCCTTCTGGAGCCTTGCTATGCCCCTGAGAGGAGGGTTTCCCAAGCCTGGGGATCCATGTTTGGGAAGAGGATACTCCAGGAATGAGCAGGGGACTCACAGATATATTAACACTCTCTCTGGGAGCCCCTCTACACTGGTACTCCCCTGAAAGATGCTTCTGCGGGAAGGCATGGTCAAGAGAGTTACTGACAGTGGACTTAGGTTGCCTGGGGCAGAGGCTACCACAGCTGCTGCAGAGGAACCGGGCTTCTGTGTCCCCTTGTAGTCCATGCAGCCCCCATAGAGCTTGGGAGATCCACAGTATTTGTGGATCTGAGCCCTTGCTCTTCCCGTAAGCGAATCCCATACCTCCCTGCCCCCGCAATGGAGAAATGCAGAGGAAACCCTGGGAGGATTCAAGAATAATCTGGCAGTGCTTCCTGCTGCCATATGAGTATTACTGCACAGCAGTATGATCTGGACCAATATTTGTATGTATTCATTCAACTGCATCTGTGAATCATCGGTCCTGTGCTCCAGGTTTGGTACAAAGAGTTACAAATAGAACCATTCAACAGGCCAAAAGGTCCAGAAATGGACTTTCCCACCCCCCTCACTAGATTGTTCTACCCATGTATCAGCCTTGCAGGAAAAATTTTTTACTTGGCAGCTCAGGGACTCCAGTCTGCCTACCACCAAGGTTGCTTAAATGAATTGCCTTATTGAAGTACCAGCAGCAGAACCAATTCATAACAATTCATAACCAATTCAGTCCCCTGGGCCATTAGTGGTATTCCACCCCGCTCATCCCATACAGCAGTGTAAATGAACTTCTTCACTTCCTGTCCTAAACTGTCCAGTTGAATAGCTACGATCTGTTAAACAGCTGCAGCATTTCACCCCAGAGGGAGCTGCATTTCAATGGTGGTGAAGCAATCCCTAGACTCAGATCTTGTCAATGAGTTTGTAACGCCCTTTGGAATGATAGGGGAGGAAAGATGCTATCTCACTGTAAGTCATTACACTGACTAGCTGGTGTTCACAAATAAGGGATAGTTCAGATCTGCGTGGGCCAGTGCAGAGCCCCTTGGAAGTCAATGAGGCTCTCTGCGGGCACAGGAGTCTGCTTGGACTGTTGGAGACAATAGCAGGATGGGGCTGAGTAGCTATGCTCACCAATGCTCTGAGCAATCAGTCCCTCTGAAAACGTCAAAGGGGAGAAAAGGACGGTGTAGCAAGATCAGATGGTTTGAAAAAAATCTGGGTTCTGGCAGATCAAGGGTTGGCGAGAAGTGAATTCCAGAGTCAAGGGTTTCTTATAAATAACCGCCTGGTAGATGCTCCTTCCCATTCATAGCACAGGCGATTCAGCTGGAGAGACCCCCTCCCCCCACTTTGATATCATCTGTCACTAGAGCTGGTTAGAAAATGAGGCTAATTTATCAGAACATGTTTTGTTTTTCATAGAAAAAAATTGAAATTCAAAATGTTTCCACCAAGCTTATCTGTTCCCTAACAAAGTTAAACATCTGACTAGTGCATAATATCCCAATGTTCTCAATTCATTCCTACGGCAACGTTTCGTCATGGTGACACGGTAACTGCTTTGCTACTGAACATGGCTGTGCTGGAAAAACATGCCAGTTCCCCCTCAGCAGGCTGAAAATGCCCTAGAATGCAGAAAATGACAGCTGGTCAGCAAATTTCTAAGATTTTGAATTTTTTTTTATTGAAAATTAAAAGCGATTTTCAGAGGTCCTCCCCCCACTTTTCCAGGCAGCCTTACAGAAAATATTCAGGAGGATCCTTCCACAGGATGTTGAGAAATTTAAACATACTGCACTTTGCCAGTACAGCCACCGGGGAATAACATAACCCTACATAAAAATGTGCATGGTTTTAAAAAGTAACTGTGTCAGAGGTGACTGTTTTAGTCTTTGAAATACTGCATGGAAACAGTGCTGTTTGAAAACAAAAATATGGGTCCGTAACACAAAGTGAAGAATGTACTCGCAAGTGCCACTTATGTAGTCATAATGAAGTGGAAGGTTCTCAACAAACCAGACCAGAGTCCAATGACTGACTCACAACGCTGTGGTAGCACCACTGTGATTGAGTACTACAAACCTCTGCCAATATAGCTCTGTCGGTCAGGAACGTGAAGAGGTGTGATCCTTGACCAACAGAGCTATATTGGCAGAAGTCCGAGCGTAGATGCAGCTCTACTAGCAAAACTGTGGCGGCTTTGTGTGGTGTTTATTTTTTTTCCTCTCCCCTCCCCTCCACTTGGGGTAAGGAGTTTGGGGCTGGAATAAACTCTGCTGACAAAAGTTCAGTTTTGCTGCTGTAAGCTGTGTCCACACTACAAGCCCTTTGCAGGTATAGCACACCAGTATAGCTATACTGGCAAGTTGCTTCTATTGTAGACATAGCCTATCAGGATCCTGGTTTCAATAAAGAGTACAGTATAACAATTCCCTGCACTCTGGCTCCAAACATCCATAATGATGATAATATTTAGCTCTTGCATAGTGCCTTTCATTCATAGATCTCAAAGCACTTTACAAAGGAGGTAAGCATCATTATCCCCATTTTACAGATAGGGAAACCAAAGGTGACAGAGGTCTAGTGACTTGCTGAAGGTCACCTAGCAGCAGAGCCGAGAATAGAACCCAGGTTTCCTGAGTCCTGGTTTAATGGTCTAGCCATTAGGCCACACTGTCTGTACATACAACAACCACAGCTGCCTCAACTTCTTGTTTCATTTCTGATTACTTGAAACATTAACAATGTAAGTATAGATTGGATCCAAAATACATGAGTTTTTCCTTTGACTTCAATAGGCTTTGGAACAGGTCCTCTAAGAATAAATGGGCAGTGATTTCTGTTAACTCATTAATAACCCGAGCTGCAATTAACAGCTGGCCCTAGAACTTAATGGAGAATATAGTTATTATTTCATAAAAAGAAAAGACAATTGAGATCATATAAAAGTTTCATTCATGGACTGACTAGCCCATACTTTATCACATAGAGGGTGATGGTGTATAGCATTTACATTAAAACAATTTCAAACAAGTACTTTACATATAAAGAGGAATAAAAAATGAAACCTTTGTAGAACTGGACTCATTTATATTAATTCCGCTTAAAGAAACAAACCTATTAAGAGAATACACATTCTGTGAACCAAACAAAAAATATATTCCACAATAAAGTGAAGCCCTTTTAAATGAATAATTGATGAAAACTTGGACTTTATAAAAAAATAAAATAAAATTCCAGACTTAATTTTCAAATCTGGCTTCCAAAAATGTTACCTGCATGTTTTATGTTCACAAGATCTCAGTATTTGTTTAATCTTTCCAACATAAATCCACACCATTTATATAGTGGTGTTATCCACATGACAAACTACAAAGCTATTACTTTATCATGCATATTTGTCTCCTTCCCTTTTTTCCTCCCCACTAACCAAGAGTCTGGAAACTTCTCCACAGTGTAGATCTTAGTGTGGAAAGATTCTTATTATCCACCTCCCCTTCCAGTCACAGCCTCCTCTCCTCTCATTTGCAATTTCTTAACATTCCTGTGGCAACTACAGCAATTGCTTATTTGGAAAAGTTGATGCAGTCAAAAGTGTCTACATAGATCCAGTATCATGTTAGCAGCTTGCTCTCTGTGGACCACCAGCAAAAGTTATGCAGACAACTAGTGGTCCTTGGCTGCACTTTGAGAACTTCTGTACTAACCTAATTCCACTAAGACTACTTCAAACATCTGAGCAGCTCCAAACTGCCACTCTTTTTTTAATTTGTTCCCAACATTCTGCCAGATAAATTTTTACTAATTTCTGCAAAATCTCAGTGATCTGGGCTACAAAATGGACAATATTGGTTGCTGGACCAGTGATAGCTTTAAGGTCTGGTAACTTGTAATCTATCGGGTCTAAAAGTGGGAGCTTTAGCCCAGTGGAAAGAGGAAATTCTCAGGTTTCCAATGGACACAACACTTGCTTCTTGCCCTAGCAGATCCCTAAAGTACAATGACTGTAGAAATATTATTGTGGGGTTCCATGTTGACTGTAGCTGACTGATTCCAAATCGATTTGCTCATTTTTATATAAGTAAAAGGATAGTTTTTCTAACTGCCAGCCCTGTAAACACAGCCTGGGCTCTGAGAGTCCAAATGGGCTGTTTCCTTTTCATGGATCATCATTGGTAATAAAGATTCAGCAGGCCAACTTCGGTCCCCAGAGACTCTTGTGCCAACACAACTAAGCCATGTGCAGCTCTCCACTTACGAGTGATGTGGCCAACCCATATTTATGGTGATAAATTAATAACGAATGCAACCAGCATGGATAATATGCGATAAGCAAAGGATTTTATGAGCAATGGTGTATCAGGTTCCACCATCTATACAATAAAGGGGAATTCACAAAGACACCAGTCTAATAGCCCCAGGCAGACAAAATTCCCATTGAAATTCCACTGACTTCACTGATAGTCTTGCCTATTTTAGGGGTATGGAATTGGCAGTTTATAGTGAACCTGGATAGCGTGAAATTCCCTCTATGGTGAAAGTAGAATGAAAGTCTCATTTTTTTTCAATACAGGTTGCAGTTCCAGTTTTCTAGGGATATTGGAGGTCTCTGGAGACAGAAGCTTGGTTCATTACTTAGCTCCCAGGCAAACCTGTCCTAATGGCCTCCACATACCTATCATTTTATGTGAAACTCGCGTGATTTAGTTGTAGATATTTTTCCCTACAGATTTCATGAAAAACAGGACTTGGGTTGCATTGCACAGTGCTTTTTCTATAAACTGAAGCAAATGTGAAGTGTTTACAAGAACTCCTTGCAGGTTGATCGAAGCGTGTGTGGTAGGTATATTGGCATTGTCTTAGACATTTCCCAGCCATATGAAAAAATACTGAAGCAACCCCCACCGAAGGGTAACCAGATAGCAAGTATGAAAAATCAGCATGGGGGTGGGTGGGTGGGTGTGAGGCGTAATAGGTGCCTATATAAGAAAAATCCCCGAATATCGGGACTGCTCTGTAAAATCGGGACGTCTGGTCATCCTATCCCACCCTCAAATTTCTGTTCTCAGCACTCCATGTGACCCTGACATGCAAAATGAAGCTGCTATCTCCACACGCTCAGTTATTACAAGGTTTCTGCACCTCTGCTTCAGTCAAGGAATCAACAGATGTATAAAGTGTATCCTAGGTCTTCCTTGTCTTCCCAAGCCAAACTTCAGCAACAGCCAGTGATCAGTGACTGCTTCTTAATTGCACTAGAGGCCCCAGAACACCCCAGAGATCAGATTTGACATTCAGAGAGCCATTTTCAAATCCCATAGGTACATTCCCTATGACATCTTCACTTTGCTTCCAACAACTATCGTGTTTTAAAAAAAAAATGGAAACAATTTTGCACATTCTGTAATGTCCATGATCTTTTTCTGCATTGCCCCTTTTGAATTGCAGGCTCCACTCTGACTTATTCAGGCAGGACCAGCAGACCTAAAAAGTCAATCTTCATCTCTTCTTGGTACAGTACCATCTACAGAAACCAGAGTATAAACGCAGAGCGAGAAAGGGCAGCAACAACAAGAGCAGAAGAAAGCAGTGTGCCTGGGAGAGGGGTATGGAGTGAAAAAGGGAGAATTGTTTTTTGATGTATTAGTTTCCTCTTATTAGTATCCTTCTCGTGGTGCTCAGGCTGAGATAGCTGACCTGTCCAAAAGTTAGTGATCCACACACAATCCACTCCCAATAGTGCAAAAGTAGAGACATCACAGAACGAAAATAGCAGAAGTCAAGATAAAGGAAGAAACCATGGGCTGCTAGATATGAGTGGGAATAACCTAAGTTCACCCAAGTGGCAGAGGTACTATCTTAGTTTGCGGAGAGTGAGGAAAAAAATTCTTAACAATCTCATTCTCACACCTATAAGCACATCTCTCACTCTGTTTTCTATGCTGCTACTGATAAAGACTGCCCACACATGAAAGGATTTGACAGGGTACAAGGTCAACCTTATACAATCTCTTCTAATTATGTGGGTCTGGCTGACCTTATTCTAGAGCAAGGAAGGGTAACTGCAGACAGAGATGAGAGGGGAACAAACTGGCAAAACTTTTCCTGCCACTGAGGCAAGGATTCTGCCTATTATTGCAGTCCATGATTTCCATAATATAGACTCATAAATGCAGACTGTCAATAAGCAGGACACTAAATAGACTAGTCAGGTGACTATCCAGACAACCACCAAGTTGGTAAGCCCAACATCCCCATCCTAGTGCAGTTGCTCATGTCCCAGAGGAGGTGGAATGAAAGTTACAAGGCATTCCGAAACCTCACTAAATCAGACTGTCCACAGAAGAAAGATGACAAGTCTCCACTTTTCTGTTTGCTCAGCATTCTGCATCTCCTTTATCGCAATTGCTCTTTCCCAAAAGCCTGTGGAGAAGAGAAGGGGAAAAGTACCCACCAAGAGTCTCCATGCACAAGTGCTGTAAACTGATTTTGTTAAAATCATCATGTGTCTTGCCACTTTTTCTTCTCTTGCTCTTTGTTTTGAATAAATTTCTTAACTTAGAAAACAATTTTCTTGACTAAAGTGCTTTGTTTTTATTTCCCTTGCATTGTGCGTGTGGACGGATGACACAATTAGGATCCCTGGGATAGTCCAACCCAAATGTTAGCTGCTTGGCTATCTGCAGTGGGTTTCTCCTTGGGTTCCCATTATATACACTATCTCATAATTATCAGGTGGAGAATATTGTACAAACTTTTCCTAGCAACTTTACAGGATTGGCAAAGCCACAAGAAAGACATCTAAAGGGTATTGTCAAAACAGTATCTCAAAAGTGCACCCTGGAGCTTTGTGTCACGGAGTTTGGGAGGATTAGAAAGTGACAAGAAGAGATTTCGTAGAAGAGGTAAGTCAGTATCCGCTTTCATAACTATTACATAATAATGCATACCCAAGACCTGAGCATCACTTTTCTTGAAGTAAAGTCTAGCTCAAGAAAGAAGAAGATGAAAACACAAATTGGCACAAGATATTAGTGATCACGTATCACTAAGAAGCTGCATAGTCTCTTCCCTTAATATATAGCTTCTTGTGGAGACAAAGATGTGGATGAACAACAATAAAAGAAATCGCTGGCTCCCAATACCAGGGGAAATGGGGTCACAAAACATGATTATTTGTTGCCACCAAGTAGTTCTGTAAATGAAAATATGTTGCAACAACATACTACTGTGGCTAATAGAAACTGTGGGGGACATCTGGGCACATACATGGTCAACTTGATATACCATTCTCCGGAACACGTTCTGAAAAACAAAGTGTAACTTGTCATGTAGGCAGCACTCTATTGATCCCAAGATACAAGATTTCTTGGTTCTGATATGTTCATCATATTTTGTCTGTGGGAATCAAAGACCTAGAAGTATTAGTGGATCCAATGGGTTTACTGTTTTCCCATCAGGTCACAAGTGTGTTATTGGGCTTTAAGACCATATGACCATAAGATTTGGACATGGTTTCTCCCCCTCCCTCTTACACTCTTTCTTATGACAAATGAAGCCAGATCTGACATGCCCATGGCCTGATTTTTAGAGGTGCTGACTGCTGAGCACCTGCAGTTCCCATTGACTTCAAGGACAGTTACAGGTGCTCATCATCTCTGAAAATTGGGCTCACGAAGTTTGATATATCTTCTCAAAATACAGGATCCTTTACAGAAGACCTTAAAGGTTAGTGTAAGTGAAAGCCAATGTATAGTAGCCTTCAATTAGAAAGAGTGGAAAAACAGGTGGATTTATATCGAAGCAGATTATACTAAAATATTATCCTCTCTTTCGGAACTGGTTTGTCTGGCTACTTGTCTTTGAGGGTGTTTAACAATCCCAGCCTGCTCACTCTGTCTCAGTATCTCTGTGCATCCCTTGAACCTCCTTCCTAAAGTCATCCTACTATGAATGTCTGTCCATGAGACTTATTGTTGCCAAATACGTATCGGTGAGCAAAGTGATGTTCACACCATATTGAGTTCTTATGTGGTATGCGCCCTTGCCAAGAACCCAGATTTAGATTCTGTTGTTCCAATGGAAGGTAGCTGTTGTGGGTAGTAGGTTCTTCAGGTAACCTGTGCCAGTCTCAGGAACAAAACTTGGAATTTGATTCTGAGCTCCATATGGAGCCTATGCAGCAAGCAGAACCCTGGGCTCAGGGGCCAATAGGAAAGTCTTCCTGCCAGCTGTGGATAGAAGACTCTCTTTGCATCCATAGCTAGAAGGGTTTCTGTAGACAGTGAGAATCTCCATACAGCTCTGCTGTGTCTCAGACCTGATCACCATGCTCTATGCCAATTAAATCTTCAGCCTCTCTGCTAGAGCTACCAATAAGGTGGCTCTAAATTGTCAATTGTGGTGGTGGATTTTGTGATGTGGCCACTTGTTAGCTGGGAACTGGATTCAGGATATCCAACACCTTTCTCAAAGCTCACCAAAGAGCCATCAGATGGTGTCACTGTTGGGTCATCACTGACCTTGGTTGGATTTAAACCCGCAATCCAAAAGTGAAAGGTTCTGCAGCATAGCCCATTCCTAACCCCCTGAGTCATTCAATCCCAGCAAAATACTTTTATGATTATTACAGTACAACTAAATAGACAGAAATGTATTGGGGATTTACAGGACAAAGTACGTACGCAAAACCAATCTTGAACCTGTAGTGAGTATTTCCTGAGCTGTGTTAATCCCACTTCGGTATGTAAAACCCACTGATAAAACCACCTGCTGGCACACGACTGTTCTCCTGTCAACTCTAACAAAAATAAACTCCTCCACTCTAAAGAAGAGAATGAGAAGAATAAACTGGCAAAACATGGAGAGAGATGATTCCTAAATATAAGTACCTAAATACAAAGGAATTTGCACTATTAAGTAGTTGCACTGTGCCGGTCACCTCCTTTTGGCCCAGGAGTAATTTTATTTCTTTATTTATTTACTGGAAGTGCATGTTAAAATAATGGCTTAGTTAGCCACACCCCCAGTAGTGGTTAAGATAGGGGTAGAAATGTTGAAGGATAAACTAGTTTACTGCCACTGAGTAAAGTGAGGCTGAAGTGCTGCCATTCAGAGTTGCCGTTGTTTTACATTCGCTTTGTGCAGATCTGGGTGACTCCACAAGGAGCAAGGTGGGGAAGAATCCGGCTAGACAGGTGTACACCGTACATCTTAAGACTCAAATGGAAGAGCTCCTGGAGCTGAGGGGGTGTGAACAGTTTTAGTGCCCAATCCAATTTACATTTTAGTCAGTAGAAAGCTCTCTTTATGCTCTTTTTCAGGGGCTTGAGCATTAGCTTTCCTTTGCCACTTTGCTGATCAAAAGCGCCTCCTGAAGGTGATGAGAATTCAAGTGGGGCTTTATTTTCCACACTAACCGGTGAAACCCTGGCCACATTGAAGTCCATGGGAGTTTTGCCTTTGACTTAAGGGGGACCAGGATTTCATTCACCATGTTCAATTTCCTTTTAAAAGACCCAATCTTGCTCCCACTGAAGTAAACGTGAACAATTTTAAAATCAGGATTTGGGCTGGAATTTCAACTTTCCTCCTCCCTGGGCAGATGCTGATTTGAATTTCCCTGGAGCCTGAAAATGAGGGAACCAAACCATCTCAAAGTCTGACATAATGCTATGAGAATCAGCCTCTAGGAGATGCTCAGAAGTGAAGCAAATCCTTTCCCCTCCTTGGAGAGTGAGAGCATTGTGCTACTACAAAGCCAGCAGGCTGGATCCACCTCAGTCTTTTCATTCTTTGTACTACAGAACCATATTCTTTCACATAAACCCTTAATGTATTTAAATTGTATTTGTAAGATATTTAACCTAACAATTGTACTTGTCAGTAGCATGCAATAGCTTTGTACAGCCCTAGCCAGGATATTACATTTCAACCCTATTGGACCAGTTTTTAAAAGCAACCTCTAAATCTGCGTGCCATGAACAGCACACAGAAGTACCTGGATAAGCAATTGTGGATGCCCAAGAACTCTGATGGCTGGGTGCAAATGGCAGCTGTGTGGGGAAAAGTCTGGTAGCTGTCATCCTGGCAAATTCCCCTTCGTCCCCCCAAACCTTGGGCGTGCAAATGCAGAAGTTGGGTTGAGGCCGCTGAAAATATGGCCCATTATGTTTTTATGCCTAACTTTTGTTATTTCCTGGAATGCACACATACAGTTTGGCTCTCTGAAGCATATTTAGAGCAGTTAAAGATACTAAGTTATGCTAAGAAAATAAATACAGGGAAGCTGTTTAATAAATTACGTTTTAAAGGCAACTTTGATTTACACCTGCTCAGGATAGAGCTTATTTATTTTAATTTCAGATCGTTTAAAGGGAGCAGCCTCTTATATGGAAATCAGACTTTATTCCAACTTGTACAGGCCAAACCCTGAGTTCCTCTTCAGACAAAGGGGCAGACCCTCAGGTGGTATCCATTGAAGTCAATGAAGTTATGACAACTTACACCAGCTGAGGATCTACCCCTGGGATAAACCTTGAGATCCATCTTCAGTTCTTACTCTAATAAGAACACCGTATTTTTTCCCCCAGATGGAGACTGAGCACAGAACCTCAGGATTTGGTCCCCAAATACTTAAAAAAAAAATCATAGTAATTTTGTCTAGTAAAAAAAACAGTTGATGGATATTATTGCATTTTAGACTTGTCAGCCGCCTGTTACTGCTTGACGCCACAGTGATGATTTTGATATCATCGCCTACATAGATAGATATTCATTCTTTACTGCCAGGGACCTTGTTCCAGCTGATATGCTGGGATCTTTGGGAGCTCCAGTTTGCTACACCCGTTTTCTGCCAATGTACTTCAGTTAAAGTCAGTGAAGTCACATTACCATCAAACCGGTAGAATGGAGAGTGTTTCATGCCCTTTGCCTTGATGCTGTTAAACAGTCCTTTCTTCAAGTAGCACAAGAAAACACTAAATAAGTTTTTGGAAACTGTAAGTGTATGTATGTGGGGGTCCAGGGAGAGGGAGAGAACTACAGATACTTTAAGGTAAACTTGTACTCAGAAAATATTTTACAATTTTCTTATTTAAAAATACAGAACTGATGCTATTCCTGTAGAAGTTCAAAAGCACAGCCAACTTTTCTCTAATCTAACCTTCTTGGCATACTAACAATTGATCAACTGTTAGCAACAAATAGTCCAAAAAAAATGAAATGTAACCCAAATACCAGATGAAACTATGTCTTGCTATAAATCACAAAATCTAACCTGTATTCACATTCCAATAGCACTCCATTTTTCCAAGAGTCAATTATTCTTTGACCTCACATTTACCTTTTTTAATGGACCATCAGTAATTAACGTGAAGTCCATTTATTGCAGTGCCATGTGTTAAAAACTAGAATATATATAGTTGTGCTGTTTGGAACAAAGTCACAAATGTACTTTTTGTAGGGATAGTTCAGTCTGAATAATCACAATTTACCATCTGACAGGAAAGTTTTGGTGATGTACAAAGCAATGAAATACAGAGGCATGAAATTCACCCATTGTTTTGCTAAATGTATTTCACTTGGGTCTGCATAGAGATAAAATAAGTCTCACAGCCTGTAATTTCTACCCTGGAGCGTGTTTTACATGCTTCTCTTTTTAGGGGCACACAGTATTTTTATATACACAGATAAGTGGAATAGGACTGAAGGAAAAATTGTCATGAAAGTCCTTCTTAATCCTTTTTTTGTCAAACTGCTGATATGGTGCAAACTATAGAATTAGGAACCTAACTTGAGGTTTCTACTTCTAAAACTCTTGGCCCTGACCTTCTGGAATGCTGGCATGGTCTAAAAGAATTAGCACTATACCAAGTATCAGCAGTTCAGCTCCCAACTCTTCCACTGATTTTCTGGGTAACCTCAGGCAAATCATTTAACCCATCTGTGATTCAGTTTCCCCTTCAGCCAGCTATTATTAGCACCATCTGACTATCATAAAGGGTTTTATGAGGCTTAGTTAATGTTTGTACAGCACTTTGAAGATAAGCGCTATGTAGGTGCCAGTTATTGTATTATTTATCTCCAGGAGCCGATAACGAAAGCAAGATCCCACATGAGCATAAGTGTCCGTTTGCAGGATCACTGTCTTAGATACTGAAGAAATCACATAGGTTCTGTGGCTTTTGTTAGGCTGAGCCACAGCATAGGTGTGATGGATCTAATTTATCTGCAAATTACAAATTAAATCTAAGAGCTATTTAAATTTCTGTCATATAAAGTCTGTTGCTTTTACTTGGGATAGGCATCATGGCAATTATTAAGTTTTCAGTTAATTTTAGATGTCAAGAAAACCCATTTCTTTCTGATTGCTTTCAGTGCTGCAATTTGAAAAAGTGCATTTTCATTTCCAGTGATCTATTTTCCACAGGGGTTATTACAATCAGCACTATTCCATATAGCTCCGTAAAAACACTGGAACAATTGTAATTAACATATCAAATTCTTACATCTGATGTCATTAAATGTGTTACATTTATACAATGCAGAGAGTATTAAAAAGACAAACTAAAATATTCTGTTAATAAAATTGGATTAAATTAGTCTCTCAACACTGAAAAGTCGTTATTCCAAAACTCTAGGGCCCAGTCCTGGACTATTGCTGAAAATCACTCAGTGGAGCTCAGGAGACAGAAAAAAGTACAAAAATGGATTAAGTTGGCTTTATACTGCCCCTGTACTGGGGCTGTCCAGATGCCAGGGTGGTCTCTGACATAAACTAGAGTAATCTTAAAACTGCTCTAATTCATGTAAGCTCAACAGGCTATTTAAGGCAGTTTAAGATTGTGGAGTGCAGGGTTGCCCCAGCCACAACCTCTTTCCTCCAGCCATGTCTCCTATCCCAGCTTCTGTACATCCCCGAAGGATCCCCCAACACAGGGAGAATCTTCCAGTGGCTGGATCCTCTGGGTTGAGGGCTGCTTTATGGAGCAAAGAATCAAGCCCTAAGTGTGTGAGACAGAATTTTAAGTTCCTCTGATATTTCCATTTTGGTCAAAACAAATATAGCTGATGCAAAACTATTGCAATAAGAACTCCAGGTGCCATGGTGCACAGATACATGAATGTCTGCCGACTGAAAGTTGGAAAATATATCCACTTACACACACTTTCTTTTACTCAGGTCCACATAACACATACGCATGGGGAGACGGAGAATGGAAAGTGAAATTATACTTAAAGAAAAGTTGATCAAACAAGGAAAAAATGTAATAGTATTGTTATCCTCAGACTTTGGTATGTCATGTTTCTTGTGCTCTGAGATTTTGAGTTACTCTGAAATGTACATCTCAAATATTATGCACTAAGTTATGAGAGCTAGAAAACTTGATGTAATAGATTTTTGAAAATCTTAGATAAGTCTTACTCTGGGCAGAATCTGGAAGAAGTGAATGAGATCTGTGAATTAAATATTGTGCTTAAATGCACCTGTATGAAGCAGTATGTGAATAATTTTTTTAAATTCCCAACCATTTATAAGCCTGAAGCAAGATTTCAGAAAGGGGCCCATCACTAAAAATTTTCTCCACACAGGCAAAGGTGAACAATTTATGTTTTCAATTACACCATTGCCCCAAGTTATAAACCTTTGAACTCTGAAAACTGACTAGGTAAAAGTGAATCTTGTTTGTTAGTTCTCAGTAATTTCACATCAGATTTGTGTGGTTGACAAGTAAATAGATTGCATCTGACTGTTATGCTGGGGTTTGTTTTAGTTCATGCATCATAACCAGTAATAAAGGTTCTGCAACTGGAATTTTGTTAACAATTTGCCTAATGATACACAAGACGGAATGGAATCCTATAGCTAGCTGCATTGGCTCCATGGGACTAACAGGAATAAAAAGCACTAAACATTTATTTGTGTGACTAGATTCAATGGACGGGACTCAGGATATGCACCTTAGCCAAATTCTGCACTGATTTACATCCTGTGCAATCCCAATCAACTTTCAATGCCAGCAGGATAGGTTGTGCTTCGGCAGGGAACTCGTTTTACCCCGGGGCCACCTAATAAGGCAGTGGCAACATTGGTAACAGAATTTAAGCATCCTGCTGATTCCCAGTCTCCTGCTGTAACCACTGGATCACTAATTGTCTCCTGATCAGAATAGATCTGAGACTAATTATAAGTCAGTTGTGCATAAAGAATCCTAATTTTTTTAATGCTTCCATACTTAAAAGAGAGTGTTTAGCTTTCCTGGTGACCAGAGGTAACTTAGTTCCATCTTTCTGGTGAAAGAGGATATATTGAGGGCAACAGAATTACTTTTCTGGATGCAAAAAGTCAGCTATGTACTGGGCCTTTGATTCCCCAGATGCGTCAAACTGCATAATGTTATCTCCTAATAGGAGCATTGAGATTACAGTAGAGAAATTTGCAATATTTGGTCTGTCACACCTTTCCAGAAGAATTGAATACAGGGGCAAGATCAGAAAATATGTCACAGGTGCCCACTTCCCCACATTGTTTCTAGCACACTGTGGACTCCAGCAGCTTGGCCCCATAGACAGAGTGTGCCTAAGTACTGTTTCAGCATAATCTTAAATTAGATATCTTGCAACCTCATGCAGAAGGATCTCCTATGTATTGAGTTCCCAAAGGATGCCCGGTGGCTTTAATCTATCTCATGTCTTCATGACATATTCACTCAAGAGAGTTGTTTGCAATGGTGTTGGAGGGTGCCGGTAACCCATAAAAGAATGACAGGCGAGCTGCTCTATTGTTATATTTTGCTACCTATCATTTTAATGTTACTTTGAATGTATGAATTATACACCCATTGTGTGTAATTATATTTCTCCTCTCAACCCTGCTCAGGGAACAATGAAAAGATGGTGCTGTTAATATTAAAAACAGCATATCGTTCACAAAAAAGTTAGCGGACACACCTTAATTCCTAGTGCATGAGGATAGTTAATCAAAAAATGATAGGACTAGAATGAGGATGAGGCCAGAAATACCCTTTATGATTTCTGATGGAATTTAATTAGAAAGGATGTATTAATAGCATTTACATCTGCAATTCTATTTTGCTTTGTTATTAGAATTGCTTTATCCAGACCCTGGTTGATACGAAATACATTTAAAAGCTCTTTATTAAAAAAATTAAGCCTATTTCTTAAAGAGTGAAATAATGTGGAAAAAGTCAGCTATAATGAAACCTAATGGCAATAAACTCCAGCAGGAATCTAGTTCTTCTTATCCACTCTCGTAAGAGTTTATCCTTTAGATCAAGAGATGATTCCAGTCGATGAAGTCTTTTGGAAAAATTCATACTCTCCCTGCCCTAGTAATGAAACCTTCAACCTTTAGTTCTCTAAGTGTCACAAGGTTCCTGAATGTGAAACTAACCGTTTGGGCATTTAGGCTGAAAAACCAATTATCTATGCTAATTGGTGTGCACCTACTGTTTTGACTGCTTCATCATATTGCTTGGACAAATCCGTACCACCCACAACGACAAACTGGGTATAGCATGAAGGTTACACCAGTAGAAAACCTCTTAACTAGTCTGCTCTGAAGCCCATGCACAATCATTAGTTTCCTAACGGCAATAGCAAGGTCCATACTTAAATTAATGGAAATCTTTGCTGTACTTTGCTGAATGGAATGACTGGAAGATTTTTATGTACAGATATACATAATTTATTACAACAAAGGGAACTGAGTTTCCTTCTCTTCCCACTCAATATAGAACTAGTTTATTTTCCTTTTTTATTAATTTTTCTCATACAGAAATAAAAAATAGATTTAATGCATTCAGCATATCCTATTACACCATTACTTCACTTGTAAGATATATAGTACTGTGTTTTTTTAATTTGTTAATTAAGAAATGAAGGCTACATTGATTAAGGCTGAATTCAATAAGATTTGCAAAATGCTTTGCTCAGATGGAAGGTGCTATAGAAATGCTAAATATTTTTATGATTAATTTATTATTTTCCTCCCTTTCCAGTCAGTATTATTTACTTATACTGCAGTATTGACTAGAGGCCTCGGTGAAGGATCAAAATCCTGTTGTGCTAGGCAATGTTCACTGCAGTAAAAAAAAGACAGCCCATGCCCCGAGAGCTCACATCATGGATTCTGACAAGAATAAATAGCAAGATAAACAGACAAGTGGGAGCAGGTTGTGGGAGGGAGATATAGTAAAGAGGGGTATGAGTAATAGCTTAAAGTAGTCATGGCATTGGAGAAGAGGAATGATGGGGGTAGTGTTTAGGGCATAGAAAACCAGGATTCAATTCTGTGCTTTGCCATAGACTTCCTGTGTGACTTTGGCAAGTGTCTCTACCACAGTTTTCCCACTCTGAAGAAAAGGTAAATAAGAGTACTTCCCTAGCTCACAAAAGTGTTCTGGGGATAGCTACGGGGGCCATAGAAGTACCATAGATAGTATGAGCAATGGCTTACTATAATTTCCTGAAGGCTTAGTAGACATTCCACTCCAGCTTCTCTACCATTAGTACACCTCCTCGATATAACACTGTCCTCGGGAGCCAAAAAATCTTACCGTGTTATAGGTGAAACCACGTTATATCGAACTTGCTTTGATCCGCCAGAGTGTGCAGCCCCGCCCCCCTGGAGCACTGCTTTACTGCATTATATCCAAATTCGTGTTATATCGGGGTAGAGATGTACAGTGCACTATGTTGCTTTGGAGTGGGGGCTCTGGGGTGGGGATGAGGGGCTTGGGGTGCAGGAAGGGACTCTGAGCTGGGACAGAGGGTTGGGGTGTGGGAGGGTATAGGGCTCTGGGCTGGGGGTGTGGGTTCTGGGGTGGGGCCAGAAATGCGGGGTTCAGAGTGCGGGAGGGAGATATGGGTTGGGGCAGGGGGTTGAGGTACTGGGTGGTGGTGAGGGCTTTGGCTGGGGGTGCGGGCTCTGGGGTGGGGCTGGGGAAGAGGAGCTTGGGGTGCAAGAGGGTGTTTCAGGTTGGCTGAGGGGTTCAGAGTGCAGGAGGGGGCTCATGGCTGGGACAGGGGGTCGGGGTACAAGAGGAATTTTGGGGTATGGGCTCTGGTGGCGCTCACCTCAGGTGGCTCCCCACAAGTGGCGACATGTCCCTCAGCTCCTAGGCAAAGGCGTGGCCAGAAGGCTCTGCACGCTGTGTCTGCCTGCAGGCACTACCCCCGCAGCTCCCATTGGCTACGGTTCCTGGCCAATGGGAGCTGCAGAGCCAGCACTCGTGGCATGGTGGGAGCAGCACACGGAGTCCCCATAGCCATCCCTCAGCCTAGGAGCCAAGGGACATGTTACCGCTTCCAAGAGCCGCACAGAACCAGGTAGGGAGCCTGTCAGCCCTGTGCCAATTGGACTTTTAACGGCCCTGTCATTGGTGCTGACCAGAGCCGCCAGGGTCCCTTTTTGACGGGTGTTGCGGTCGAAAACCAGACACTAGGCAACCCTATGCACAGACCGAGGAACCCAGAGACCCTGGAGACGCTCAGACCACAGCATCGGGGACAGGGTAGGAAGTAGCCCAGGGAGACCAGCCCTTGTGCCAGGTGACATTAGCGTGTTTCAGTCAGATCCCTGCTGACTTGGTGCAAGTACACTCGCCACTGCCAGAGCCCTGGGCTGAGACTCAGTGGAGAAAGGAGGGCCCAGGCCCCTCCCATGGCTTCCATCCACCCCTAGGTGGGGGTCCACGTCTCTGACTAGCCACTAAGCCGCACAGCCCTGCGGAGAAGGGCGGCCTCATAGGCTCTGGGCATTAGGCCATTCCACCCTGAAGGAGAGGGCAGACATAGTGACGGTGGCCACTAGGTCACCTAGCCCTGTGAGGAAGGGCGACCATATAGATTTTGGCCATTCGTCCTCACTGACCTAAGGGTATGGGTAGTTAGGTAGACTTAACCATGAAGCTACAATGCCCTTGCCGCACCCCCAAAGGGAGATGGCGTGCACTTGCTCTGTGACAGGTTGCTACAAATATTTGGATTTAGCAATGAATATATCAGCAATGTGTCTGTCACTGACTTATTTCCAGTATAATAATTTTTAAGAGATGTTTATATATCTGAAGAGGTTGTGGGACAAAGATACAAGATGTGGGCAAGACAAGAATTCCTTCAGGAACGTTAGCTTGTGAAAGCATCATGTGGTATCACTACTGCACCATCCTTCATAAGTCATTTTATGAGAGCCAGAGTGCTTAATTTCCCTCGAGCAGCGCAAACGCTGGCATTGGTGTTAGAGACATGAGAAGTAATAGTTTGCTTTGTATAGGCAAAAGGCACCTTCAGGGCTCTCCATCCAAAGTAGGTCTATGGACCAATGTACAGCACACACCAAGGTGAATAGAATGGGAGTAGGGGAGAAATGGTGGTGTCCTTTATAATGAACTAAAATGCCTTAATTTTTTTTTTTCTGCTGCTTCGGCCCACTTCCCTTAAAAATACCAGGAAGTGTCATGTTGTGTGCAGCTAGGGTTGTCCACTTTGGCTGGATGAATTCCTAGAGGGTTCATCACATGACATTACCTTTAATTAAAGATTAATCTTTAATTCCTGGAGACCCCAGGACAATCCTTGAAGGTTGGGAACCTTATGTGCAGCGAGGAGAAGGGTTGATTGTTGTTGGAGGACCAATTGGCTGACTCAGCTGAGTATGGGGAACTTTCTCAGTTCTTAACTGTGAAGGGGATGCAGGGGTACTGGGGCCTTAAACAGAGCTTTCTGCCCAGGGGGTTTTAGTTTAAAAATCTGTTCAAGAGTTTTAAACAATTTGAATAAAAATCACTTCCCTTTTCAGTTAATCAGATTTGACTTCCTTGGTATCTGACGTCATAAACTTCTAGTTCTCCAGTCACAGTCTTTCAGAGTAAGCAAGACCTGAATTTCTTAACAATCACTAAGCAGATCTGCACACGCTTCCCTAACCTCCCCCCAGATTAACAAAATAAAAATTAGCCAGGTCCTCTACAGACCATAAAGAAGCCAAGAGGGCACAAACTCAACATCTGTCCTTTACATGTCACTCTTAAAAAGTGAACCCATCTGTGGTGGAAATATGATCATATACACAGATTGTGCAAAGGTACTCCCCATTCTGATAAGGGTCGGTTCTGTAACAGAAACATTGGATAACTTAGCTGTATGTTTCTTCACAGCGGGGCAGCACATATGTGTAGGGAGCTCTATGACTTACACACCTGGCCTTAGGAAGAAACCATCCTACAGAGGGACACACATGTTACTTTCCTCAGAGACTGGGATTCCTCATAGAGAAGAAACATGTTATTTATTACAGTAAATAAGGACACTTTTAACATCATGCAAATCCTGTTATAACAATTCAGTGGAGGTAACTTTTAGGGAAAAAAACCACAAAACTAATTACAGTTTCCATGAGGGAATAGATCTCTGCTAGTCAGAATCACAAAAGGAATTTCTTCAAAGCCTGCCTGCTTCCTATCACAAAACATTTATGGGATCAAGAAAGACACATGTCTGGCCTCTATAGCAGGCCTCCGCCCTGGCAGGGAAAAGCACTTTGTAATCCAAGCTCCTATTTTTTTTTTAAATTTTCACTTTAACTGTCATGACGCTGAAGAAGACCAGGCCCACAATCCAAATATAATTACATTCTTGAACCCTATAAGTTAGACTGACTTTCATGCCATTTAAAAATGCTGTTCCTCATTCCAGGTGTTGCACAATCTGCCACTGCATCAGAATGGCCTTTCCAGAAATAAGACTCCCTCTTGCTTTTTGTATAGCACTTTTCTGTCTGAGGCAGTGACAAGTTACAGCCAAAGAGCTGTCTGTGACATGCTTTCATCTCTTTACTGGGAGCCATGCTACATGCCACAAAATGCTACAGCCTCTTCTTTTGTTATTGTCGGAACAATTTTCATTTTGTTTTGCTCTCATATGAGGGAGATGAAATCCTGACCCCTCTGAAGTCAATGGGAATTGGCCATTGATTTAAATAGGGCCAGCAATTCACCCATCATGTTTGGAAACAGTAAGTACAATGCAAGCTGCACTAGCAGACAGCCCCAGTAGGCAAACTCCTGTCTTATGCAACCACTTTAAAATATCCTTCTACCTTTTCGGCTGCTTGTTTTGTCAGCAATAAATATTCACCTCTTCAGCACAATTAATGACCTGGACAAACTAGTCAGTACTTCAGAGACCCCTGCTATCAGTGTCCACATTCCCATTGCCAGCATCGATGTTCACACCACCAGTTCCAGAAGTGACAACGGACAGTCACTAATGTTGAACAAAATGCAGAGCAGTCACAGAGGGTCTGAGTCTCCTCTCACTCACACCAGTGTAAATCATGAATAACTCCAATTAAATTAATCAGAGAGCCCAATTCTTTCCTTCAGTACAGGCAGGGCCGGCTCTATCTTTTTTGCTGCCCCAAGCAGCAAAAAAATGCGCCGCCCCGCTGAGCCCCCCACCCCCGCCGAGCCGCCGGAACCCCCCCTGAGCGCCGCGCCCCGCGCCGCCCCCCGCCAAGCACCGCTGGAGCGCCCCCCACGCGGAATGCCGTGCCGCCCCCCGCGCNAGGGGTGCTATTTCTATTGAGCGAACTTTATATGGAGTTGCTGCAAACCTATGCCTGGCAGTAGAAAAGAAGCCAAAATTTTTGCTGTGCTGCATTTTAAAAATGACAGTGCTTCATCAACAGCCTTTTTTTATAGATCTGATGTCAGGAGTAAAGATTTCCCACTGTAGCAGAAATGTGATAACTCCTTAGCAGCAGGGATGTCTAGAGCTAAAAGAGATGCGTACAATTGTAGTAGCAGACAGCTATTAGGAAGTGAAAACATTTGGCTAACTCAGAGCTAGAATCTATACTTATCTGGAAAAAAAAAGAGCATGTTTTGCAAGGGAAATTTGCTTTGACCTTTAGATAAAGACAGCCTCTGCCAGACAACCAGTTTTTGCTGAAAACTGTTTAAGATACATTTCATGATGAAATCAAGACTACAGTTTACCTGTACAATGCCTTGGTCATGTCTGGCAAAGATTTAAAAGATACTCATGTGAGCGAGTGTAATCCACGCATTAGTTTCTGGACATAAAGACCTTCTGAGTGTGTAACAAATCCCCACCCTCTGGAGTCTACATTTAGATCTCTGCGCAGAATGATTTGTAAGATTGCATGTAGCCAGGCGACACTGTATTGACTAAATATGTACAGTAAGAATAAATAATTAAACATTTTGCATTTCTATAGTATGTAGCTCTTTCCATTCAAAGGACTCTATGTGCTGCACAGAGCTGTTCATGTTTCTTGTTTTCCACCAGAGGGTAGTATACAAATAGATAGTACATGGGCCTGGAACTTGACACTTTCAGGCAACCTGTGCCCATTGATGTGTTGTCACAGCTGCAGTAGGTATAGCTGTCTGGCCTAGCATGGTTCTGGGAGAATGATAGTGTCCCAGGGGAACAACTGTTTTGGTGAAGAGGTCATTGACAGCTCTCAAACACAGATTAATTGCACTGTGAAAAACTTGTGTATCAAATGGCAGACTTCAGCCCTGATTGTGTTTGACTTGAACATTCTTAAAACTTTGTTATTTCCTAGTGCTATGATTCACTGCATAATAGGGTAAGGAATAGAAAAGAGCATGGGCCGGAACACAGTAAAGACTAATATCCTTCTCTCAGTCCAACATTCTAGTCTGAAAAGACGTCAATGATTGAAACGGGAATGGGAGTGACGGACTCTCATTGTGCTTATTGTGATGGCATAGGTAGGTTCTGGCACTAGAATTACTACAGTGTTACAGAATTCCAACAAGTCCCTGGCTCTCAGGCTTATTCAGACACTTGGGCTCCAATTATAGTGATATCTTGCTCTCAGACCAATTAAAATTTCATAATCTCTCCACCAGCCTTGGTGGACAGAGTGTTATGCTAGGTCAAGAAATATCTTCTAGCTACACTACTTCTCTAGGAAGTCTTTAGGCCCTTGAGGAATTGTACCTATATAGAACCTATGAAGAAAGGCTGTAAAAACATAGAACTTGCAGCTTCCTTGCAGCCATTTTTGCAAGCTATTTTATTCTACATTTGGGGGCAAGAAAATTAGGCTTTGAAATGTGAGTTGTAGATAAGGCTGTGAGGAAGCTTAGGATCACAGCCTTAGGTGAAAATAAAGCTGTAATACATGAAGCATTAAAAAGGTGAAGCATAACAGCAGCCTCCAAAGACTTCTGAACAGCTTCGAGGAAGCCTGCCTTTTTGCTGTGATTTTAACATGAGTTATACAGCACTAGGAAAGACCTGTTTCTGATACCAGAGAAATGGTTGCATTGTTATTTTCTGCAATGTACCAGGGGCTTTATTTTAATCAGTGGTAGCTGTCGTTTGGTCACCTTTTTGTTAATAGTGTTATTGATTATATAGCACCTTTTGCAAATCTCACAGCACTTTATAGGATTAGGGGAAATCCCTAAAGCAAACTTATTTTTTCCCCTAAAGAACACTTTCACTATAGGCCAAATCCTGAGGTCTTTAATTAGCTCTTACTCAGTCCTTACTTAGGCAAAATGCCAACTGGCTTCAGTGGTGGTTTGACCATAGACTAACTGGGTACATCAAAATTCAGCCCAGCAGAACTTTTGCCTGAGTAAGGTCACTGAGTAAATTGTAGGTTTTTTCCCTGTAAGCAGAGAATCTTTATAACCAGATTTTTTATTTGCATGTTGCATTTCATTGGAACAATTTGGGACTTTCATCCCATGCAATGGGCTAAATACCAGCAGAGTAACTGCGGGCAAATGTTTCCATGCACCTGACTTCACTATCAGTGAAACTCCTTGGAACACCCCTCTACCCCCTTGTGAGCCCCTCAGTCTAATTGGCAGATGCTCCACAGCTGTTTTAGGGGGCTTCCAGCTCTCCCTCTGTGCACAAAGCCACTGTGGTCTCCAATGCCAATTCTACCTTCTGATCCCAGCTCTGAAAAGCATCACCTCTCCCAGGCTGATTCTCAGCCTGTGAAATCTATTGGGGACCAACAGCAAGGAGAGAACGGGCCCAGTAAGAATGCAGGCTGATGAAGGATGGGGGTTCTCAGCAAGAATGAAACTGGATGGGTTTGATCTTGCTTTTGCCAATAGTCTCAACCCAGCGCCAACTCCAAATACGGTAAAAGAGAATGTCCCCTCTCTGGATTCTGCCACTCCCCTGCCAACAGACAGTGCCTAGAGCTAAAGCCCTGAAACAAGCACTCCTCAGTGGTGTTTCTAGGACTTTATCCTTTGAGGTGGCAAAGAATTTTCCCAAAAGGGACACTTCCCCACTCACAACTCTGCTGTTTGAGAATGGTTAATTTAAAGAAGAGCTGGGCCCCAGCTGCACAGTTTGAACCTAAATTTTCCCAATTTTGCCTGAGGTGGGGATCTGCAGAGTTGGTTCTGTACATTAATGCAGATAGGAGAATGCTGCCAAGTTCAGATCCAGGACTTTGGTGCAGGCCCATCAATGAAAATGACACACGTTGGTGCATTTTACCATGTGTCATTCCTGAAATACTCTATAAGCACTGATTTAACAGAGACTTCCTGATTTGCACACCCCCCTGAAAACAGTACAAACCCAGGGCAATCGCCATTGTCAGAGGCTCAGGTTGAGCCTACGTTATGCTGAAGATATTTGGTTTTACCTCATGACTTGCTTTAAAAATCAACATGGTACAAAATATTGAAACATTGAAGGCAAGTTTGACTTGTGCAGCAGCCTCAGGGGAGCAGCATGCAGTAAACAAAGGGTTTCAAGGCAGAAGAACTATGTTAGTGAAAACAGAGTCACCCCTCTGACTTCTATTACAGGGTTCCAGACAGCACCAGGCATGCCACTGAAATGCTCTTTCTTATTAAGGTAAGCCCATGATTGAGTCACATCACGCCCTCACTGACTATTGCAAACATTAGTCCTTCCCAATTTTTGTTCACCAAAGTGGAGGTCTCACTTGGTGGTAAAACAGCATCATGAGTCAGCCCTGTATGGTTTGTACAATTTCAATGGCTTGCCAGTGCATGTTAGTTTCATGAATGATGTGAGAGGCTGCAGTAGGTATTGGCTGAAAAACCAGCATGCTTGAGTCTGGCTTCCTGCAACCCCTGTGGCCTGAAGCTATAGAGGGGAGGGGGCGTGCTACTATCGTCTGTTGATGAACAGGAGAATGAGCAGCTAAGAGCCACTTGTTAAGGGGTTTACCCAGAACTCCAGATAGACAGATAGGAAAGCAGCTGTCTGTCACTGTCTATTGGTGAACAGGGGAAAGTATGGCTACAGCGAGAGCTTCATTTGCTTAAGCTTTCTACCCAGAAATCCTCTATTGAGACTTTAGGGACCCACCAGAACTGTACATGAACTCTGAATTGGTGGGGTAGTGGGTTGAGGTGAAAAAGAGGGTGGAGAAAGAAATTCTTACCTTAGGGTAAAGAGTTAATCCCTAGCAGCAAGGACTCTGTTCAAGGGTCCTATATGCCATTGAACCTTCAGAGATGATGCACAAATGGCTTTGAGATGAGAGATGGTGCTGAGGTAGCATTTTGTTGAAGCTACAGAGGACAGTAGCAAGACTGAGTGAACACTGGTGAGGGTCCCCCTATCCAGCCACCCACATAGCTGAAAGTACTATAGCTGGATTAGGTGGTGGGGCTTTGGGACTAGATCAGGCAGCTCTTCCCCTTGGGGCTGGAGACAGGCCTGCCCAAGGGCACTTATGGCCTCTGGGACTGATACCAAACCATTAGTGGGATATAGGGGAGGGGAAAAGAGGACAGTGATGTGTTCAAGGGACATTTGTTCATCAGCTGGTCACACCAGCAGGTAAGGAATGGAGTTTATCAGTGGGTTTACCAAAGGTAAATCGTGGCAGACCTTCTTTAAGATGGTAAGTAAGATGACTGATTTTGTAGATAAGGGAATGTGGTAGGTCTAATCTATCTGGACTTTAGTAAAGCATTTGCTATGGTAACACAAGAGAAATTATAACTTGTGTTGGAGAAGATGGTGATTAGTACCAGAATAGTACGGTGAGTAAGGAACTGGCTAAATGGGAGACGACAGTGGGTTGTGCTCAGAGTTCTCCTGAGCTGGAGGGAGGTTACTAGTGGAGTTCTTCAAGGGTTATTCTTGGGACTGATGGTATGTAATATTTTATTAATGGCTTTGGTACAGAAAGTAAGAGTGTGCTAACATGGGCACAACCAGTATTTTCCTAAGGAGGGGGCCCAGGGAGTGCTGATTTGGGGGGGGGGGTCCTCCCTGGGGACAAGAATATGATTGGGGGGCAGAGTGTGTGAATCTCCCCAGGGTTCCACTAGAATTCTCATTCAGAGATGGATTTTGTGCTCTGTGTCTCTGGGGCAGTACCAGGGTCCCCCCTGTGCTGGGCATGGGGGTGCTCAAAGACCCATGGGGCATCCCCATCTGCAGGGGCACAGATGGAAGCTCCTCCCCAGTGCAGAGGGGTATGGGGCCTTCCCCTTCTAGGGACCATAATCTCCTCAAATGCCCTTCAGCCCCATACTCTTACCTCCCCTAACCCCCATGCTGGATCAGCGGCCTGTATCACTCCAGCGGCTCTGTGTTGTGGAATCAGCTGCCATCAAAGGTGCGGAAGAAGCTCAGCAGCCCAATCTCATTCAGTCGCTCCATGCTGGACCAGAGCAAACCACAGGCGGGGCCCAGAGCTCATAATCCCACACACAATGCCTGAGCCACAGAACCGCCCAGCCAAGGAAGCAACCAGGAGTCTCTCAGGGTGAGAGGTGTCTCTGCAGAGTGTGGCTCTGAAGGGTTCAGGCCCTGGATAGCCACAGACAGGGTTTAGATGGACCTGTCTCAGCCTCTGCCCCAAACTGTGATTGTGTTAGTGAGCTGTAGCATCTATGGCCAAGGTGGGGGAGGGCTGGGGACCACATCCTTCCTTGCGCCCCAGTGTGCTTATTAAATATGTTGTTGATTGTGATGGGGGAGGCAGGTACTCCCTTTTACGGACACCCAATTAGCTATAAAATCCCTGTTATTAGCTGTTCTCTACTTGCTTTACCTGTAAAGAGTTAAAAAGTCCATAGGTAAAAGGAAGGGAGTGGGCTCCTGACCAAAAGAGAAAATGGGAAGTCTAGGACTTTCAAAATGTGGGGGGGGGGACTTCCCCTTTGTCTGTCTGTTGTTGTTCTGCTGGGAAGAGGAGCACAGAGCAGCAATGCTGTAAAAAGATTTGGGCAGGTATGGAAAATAATCAGATCATACCTAGAAACTACTCATTTAAAACCCCAGATATGTAAGTAGATCAGGAAATGTCTAGCAGGATGTGGTTAGGTTTATTTATTTCTTTATGGCTTGTGGACTCCTCTGTGCTAACCCCAGGTGATTTTGTTTTGCTTGTAATCTTTACACCGGACGTCAAGAAGCTAACTTGATGCTTAATCCTTGTAATAGGCTTTTTGCTAGGGTAAAAAAAAAAAAAGTTCCAGATGTACCAGTATTTTTTTCTTTTTTGTTTTTAATAAAATTTACCTTTTTTAAGAACAGGATTGGATTTTTGTGTCCCTAAGAGGTTTGTGCACAGGTTGTTTAATTAGCTGGTGGCAACAGCTGATTTCTTTTGTTTTCTTTCTCAGCTCTTCCCCGGGGGGGCGAAAGGGCTTGAGGGTACCCTACAGGAAGGAATTCCCAAGTGTACCTTCTTGAATTTTCAAAAGGGTTTTTGCACTTGGGTGGTGTTAGCATCTACCCATCCAAGGTCAGAGAAAAGCTGTAACCTTGGGAATTTAATACAAGCCTGGAATGGCCAGTATGATGTTTTAGAATCTTTGCAGGCCCCCACCTTCTGCACTCGAAGTGCCAGAGTGGGGAATCAGTCTTGACAATGATACAAAGTTGGGAGACACTGTCAATACATAGAGGATCAGAATATTATACAGGAAGCACTGGATGACCTTGATGATGGGAGTAACAGAAATGGGGTGAAATGTAATAATGTAAACTACAAGGTCATGCACTTAGAGATGAGTAACAAGAATTTTTGCTATAAACCGGGGGGGTTCATCAGTTGGAAGTGACAGAGGGGGAGAAAGATCTGGTGTGTTAGTCAATCATTGGTAGCAGTCCATAGTTATCCTATATGAGAGGGCTATGAAAAAGATAAATGAGATCCTAGGCTGTAACAGGCACAGTATTTCCAATAGCGACAGGGAAATGTTAATACCATTGATGGGGGCATAGGTAAGACCTCATCTGAGATGCTGTTTACAGTTCTGGTCCCCCATGTTGAAGACAGATGAATTCAAATTGGAACAGGTGCAGAAAAGGGCTACTAGGATGATCAGGGAAATGGGGAGCCTATTTTAGGAGAGGAGACTAAAAGATCTTGGCTTGTTTAGGTTAGCAAATCAAATGCTAAGATAGGGTGGGTAAACTACAGCCTGTGGGCCAGATCCAGCCCATCAGGGCTTTGGATCTGGCCCGCAGGATTGCCACCCCCATGGCCCCGTGACACTCCCGCAAGTGGCCGACACCATGTCCCTGTGGCCCCTGGGGATGGGGGGGCAGAGGGCGCCGCATGCCGTCATCGTCTGCAGGCACCACCCTCTGCAGTTCCCATTGGCTGGGAATGGGGAACCATGGCCAATGGGAGCTTTGGGGGAGGTACCCACAGGCGAGGGCAGCGCGTGGAGCCTTCTGCCTCCCCTCCCCCAGGGGCCGCAGGGACATGGTGCCGGCCGCTTCTGGGAGCGGCGTGGGGCCAGGGCAGGAAGGAAGCCTGCCCTGGCCCTGGTGTGTGCCGCTGCCACACCAGAGCCACTCCAGGTAAGTGGTGCTGGGCCAGAGCCCGCATCCCAAACCCTTCCTGCACCCCGCACCCCAACCCTCTGCCTTCACCCCCCTGCCGCACCCTGTCTGCACCCCGCCCAGAGCCCCCGACGCACCCCACACTCCTCCCTGAACCCCTGCCCTGAGGCCCCTCGTACACCCTGCACCCCTCCTCTGCCCCAACCCCTTGCCCTGAGCCCATTCCTGCACACTGCACTCCCTCCCACATGCCAACCCTCTGCCCCAGCCCTACATTCATGGCCCTGCATGCAATTTCCCCACCCAGATGTGGCCCTCGGGCTAAAATGTTTGCCCACCCCTGTGCTAAGAGATGATATGATTGTTCTCTACAAATACATTTGGGGAGGGGGTAAACACCAAGGAGTGAGAAGGGCTATTTTAAGCTAAAGGACAGTGTTGTCACACAAACAAATGGGTAAAAACTGGCCATGAATAGATTTAGTCTGAGATTAGAAGGAGTCTAATCATCAGAGGAGTGAGGTTCTTGAGTGGCTTCCAATAGGAATAGACCGGGTATGGCAGCAAACTACCTAATTAGTTTAAAATGGATCTTGATAAATTCAGGAATAAGATTATATGATGGGGTAACCAAGGGGATTGGACTTGATGACCCAGCAGGTTCCTTCCACAGAGGTGGGTGTTTTACTCATTATCCGTTGTTGCTGTGTTTTCCCAATTTGATTCTGTGTTCACTTCCCCTAATAAAATTTGCCCATGATTCATACCCAACTCAGTGCCAGGGCTGCCCAGAGGATTCAGGGGGCCTGGGGCAAAGCAATTTTGGGGGCCCCTTCCTTAAAAAAAAGTTGCAATACTATAGAATACTATGTTCTCATGGGGGCCCCTGTGGGGCCCAGGGCCTGGGGCCCCTCTGGGCGGCCCTGCTCAGTGCTTGTGAAAAAGGAAGTATTTATAGATTATTTTATTTTAAGAGGAACATCTGGATATTTTGAACTGGTCCTTGTTGGTACTGATTTATTTAGCATGTGCATAGTCGTCTAGCCAAGCGATGGCATCTTCAGTGGCGTGATGCAGTTCTTCTAGGCCACTGCTGAACCTAGTCAGCAGGCATTCCTCGACAATGTGCGTCATCGTCTGTGTCACGCCACAGCTGCACAAAGGGCTGTCACAAAGGCCCCCGCAATACTGGTTGGCTGCATAGAGACCTTGCCCGGTCCAGAACCTGTTCAACAGGGACCATTGGCGATGGGGCAGGTCAAAACCAGGTGAGCAAATTGTGGGGTCAATGACGAGGGACTGGTTGGGGATTATAACAGATATCCATTCCTCTCGCCAGAGTGTTTCCACCCTAACATCCTGGTGTGGCGGATGAGACCATAATGGGTGATGTGACAGCAAACGTGCAGCTGATGGTTAAAAAGGTCATTGTGCAGCGGCAGGCTTGTGTTGGCACATACTTTCTCCAGTAACTTGCCAGTGGCAACCTCTCGTCTGATCTGAAGAGCAATATTGCTCAGAACTGGGAGCCGTGGGAGTGGAATCGGACGCAGGATGCCGGAGATGATATACATGGCAGCATGTAACTGTGTATCCACAAGTTTGGTGTGTGACAATCAGCTCCATACTGGTGCGCAATACTCCTCCACTGAATACAAGGTGGCAAGAGCTGACGTCTGCAGAATTGAAGCAAGAGCACCCCATGATGAACCTGCCAGTTTGCTAAGAAGATGACTGTGCGTCTTAACTTTAGCTGCTGTCTTCTTCAGGTGGGCATGGTACTGATAATACCTGGCAAAAGGTGTTTCCAAAGATTTGTAGTTTAAGGGAAAATAAAAAGAATACAGGTATTTCTTAAATGGCAACCCAGCCTTGACCACAGCCTAGCTCAGACTGTCCAAATTCCCCTTGGAACGGGATCTTATAACTCCCACAGTGGTTTTGCATGATCAGAGTACAGCAGATTAAAAAAAAACCAAAGTCCACAACCTTGGTTTTAATGTAAGTCTGAAAGAAAAGGCTGAAATAGTTTATTTAAAGGGAAATCTCCTTTTCTAAAGCAGATTTATGCATGTGTTTTCTTATTTGCTGTCACCTTTCCCTACAACCGTTTCACAAATGGGTAATTCTTGTTCTGATTTTTTTTTCTGCCAGAGATGTTTTGTTTTCCTGTTGGCTGATGCTGTCTGTTCAGTCTATGGAGGATTAACCTACGCGCTGTTGCTAGGTGGCCTTAAGCAAAGAAATAATGCAGATCATAGACTCCTGCACATGTCCTGCATTCCTACAGTACATATCTCCATTGTTTATGGGTTTTTTTCTTTGTCCTGCTCATGTTTTGTTATACATGTGGCTTCAGGTGTGTGTGATAAATTTCATGTAAAATCAGGAGATTCTCGTGTAATTTTGGCAAAAAATAATGACCTTGTAAAATGTAAATTTAATTTTGACCTTAAAGTTTTCAGGAATATCGCAGGACTATTTCCATGCCTTGATTTTGTCTCTTGTCCCTTTTCTTAGTTCAAGCCCCTTTCACATTTTTCTGTATTTGAAGTTTCACTCTTGAGATGGTAAAGAGAAACTAAAAAAGCAGGAATGCTGAAAGGAGGATTAATGAATCAGCAATGTGGTGTGGCAGAAAACAAGGCTAGTGTGGTAATACAGAAGTTGAGTCCTTTTGTTAGACACCCTGATGAGCCTGCAATTGAAATAATGCAGCTCGTATCTAGGCATTTCACCATTTAAAAAAAGATAGTGTTGGAGGGAGTCCAGGGAAGAACTGCAAAAATATTTAAAAAAAAAGAACAGGAGTACTTGTGGCACCTTAGAGACTAACAAATTTATTTGGGCATAAGCTTTCATGGGCTAAAACCCATTTCATCTGATGCATTCTGACAAATATTTAAAGGGCTGGAGTTGAGATTTGGTTGAAAAGAAAAGATTAAAAGAGCTAAATGCTTATAGTTTGGCTTAGCAATAAATAAATGTCTACATATATCTATTATAATACTTTGTACTAATTTAGTGCTTTCCATTCAAGGATCTCTAAGAGTTCTACAGTACAAATACTAATTAAGGCTCACAACATCCCTGTGAATTACATGGTTATTATCATTTCCATTTTATAGATTGGGAAACTGAACCACTGAGAGGTCTGAGGGCCTCATTTTCATATCTGTGAGTGTATTTTCACATGCACAGTTACCATGGAATTGTGCACAAATAAACAATTTGCACATGCAATTACAGTAATTCTGTGTGGATATGAAAATTGAGCCCTACCTCACTAGTCCAAGGTTATAAAGTGAATCAATAACTTAGCTCTCTCTATCTTCTATAAGTCTCCGCTCCTGGCACCAGTCTGATACTTTGTATCACGCCAAAATCTTTGCACTGATTATGGCTGAAAATAATAAAATGAGGACTTTCATTTTTTTTAAATAGACCGTTTCAGTAATGCTTGCCCATTGGAGTTATATTCTGACAAATCTATTCTGTTGTTGAAGACTCATTTTGTTGCATTTATTGCTGATCTATGGGTGTTAAAGTTTTGTGTGTGTGTGTGTGTGTGTGTGTTTTGTTTTACTTTGACCCACTAATGTTGGAATTCTTCATCAGCATCATTTATCAAACATTTGTATTCCTAATCCTCTGATTAGAGCTGAGCAAATAATTCACAGTGAATAAATAATGTGATAAAAACTGCCTCTTTTGTTGAGACAATCTTCAAATTATTTGTTTTGAAATCAATTTGAACATCTTTTAGAAAATCTTATTCTATGTATTGATTTAATATTTTATATTAGAGCCATATTGTGTATGAGTTGTATATGTGGTTGGTCACATAAATCACATGGTATAGTTTCTGTTCCCTGGCTGAGTGAGTTCAGAAGTATTTCAAGTGTGAACACTCATACATGCAAATTTAAATATCAGTTTCTATGAACATTCATGAATATGACTAAAATTTGCTTGCCATTTAATTAAGATTTTGGCCAGCAAAACTCAAAGCACTTGAATTCTAGTGGACATCAAATACAAAACGGCCACAAACAGGGCTGAAGTGACTTCATTTAAAATTTTGAACAAATATTGGAGGAAACCTTTATTATTCTTCCTTGCCAAGCTCTAACTCCAATCAACTGATCCATGGTTATGTGACCTAAGGGACTGCAGAAGGCTTACTATAGATGTATTTATTTTTCCTCTTTTGTTTTTAGGTTTTGCTCACATGTTGAATCTAGCACTTTGTATTAATAAAGTAGGTTTGTCTGAAATGCCCACAGAATTTTTTTCTCCTAGCACAATGGAACATTTTCTATATACAAAGGACTCTGATGTAATATATATTTTGCAAAGCTCTTGTGTACTTTCTCCTGAAGTTCTTTAGTTCAGTCATGTGTATTCAGCATCGTGGAGATCCACAATATAGGAGAACAAAGTCACAAATGGAGATGAGATCCAGTTAGATATGGACATGAATATGTATTGCAAACACAGATAAAGGGAGGAAATGTCTTTTTGGATATGTAAAATACAAGGGCTAGTTCCAGAGAGGAAGGATGGGCTTTTAGTTAAGACAATGGACTGGGCTATGAACAGGGCCGGCTCTAACTTTTTTGCCACCCCAGGCAAAAAAAAAAAGAGTGCCGCCCCGCCGTAACACCCCCCCCCCGAGCACCATGCCATCGAAACCCCTGCCCCACCCCAAGCGCCGCCCAAAGCCCGAGCGCCGCGCCACGCCAACCCCGCCCCCGCACAGCACCACACCACC
This sequence comes from Trachemys scripta elegans, assembly GCF_013100865.1. Classification (NCBI taxonomy): domain Eukaryota; kingdom Metazoa; phylum Chordata; order Testudines; family Emydidae; genus Trachemys; species Trachemys scripta. Next base: position 28,035,087 of record NC_048310.1, on the reverse strand, counting down.
AAAGCCCCCATCCCCCTGAGCGCCGCCCCAGCCCCCCGCCCAGTGCCGCGCTGCTGAAACAAAAACAAACAAAAAACCTTGAGCGCTGCCTCACCGAACCAAAAAAACAAAAAACCCCGAGCGTCTCCCACCACCCCAAGATTGGCCGCTCCTTCCAAGGGGCCGCCCCAAGCACGTGCTTGGTCGGATGGTGCCTGGAGCTGGCCCTGACTATGAAAGACATGCGTACAGTTCCTAGCTCTGCCATCGACATCTTGTGTGATGTTGGGCAAGTGATTTAAGCTCGCTGTGGCTCATTGACTTGGCTGTGCAGTATAAAAGAAAAGGAAAATAAAACTTAAACAGGATAATAATATTTCTTGTCTTTTCTTCTGGTAATGGAAGTTGTGGAAAAGCAGATAAAACAGTTGAAGCCGAATTGTCTAAAAATGAGCCAGGAAGCACATATGCACAATGACTTAGGCTTGCAAGATTACTGTCTTGCACTGAGGTCAGGGAAAGGGAAGGAAAGGCAATATTATGTTACTTCCAAGATGTCTTAAGAGATAGGAACGTGGGTCTATGTACTGGCTAGTGGCTGATTCTGCCAGTCCTGAGCTGGCACAAGACAGCCTGGCTCCTCCCCAACAGCAGAGCTAAATGACAAATGCCATTATTCCATGGTTAGCTGCTTCATGAAGTAATATCAATGCCTAAAAATGTAAGCTCCGTAAATTTGAAGTAAATTTTAGACCAGATATTTTCCTGCGCACTACTTTACATTCTGGTAGACTGCAATCATTGGGGAAATGCAGCATGGGCAGCAGAAGTGCAAACATCCCATACTGAAGGAACCGCTTCTGCTAGTGATAGAAAAGGTCCTTCTCATGTCTCGAGCTCTCTGCTGCGGCTGCTAATTAGTGCCAAGAGTGGTAGTGACGTTGTGATGAGAGCTCCTATTCAACATGAATTAGACTCATTTCAGACAGACCATAAAAGAGCCATCAAATGGTAACAAATTTTGGTCAATACAAATAGATTTAAACCAGCAACCCAAAAGTGAAATTCAAGAGGTCTTGTGCGCCTAAGTCCTCCCACCTGAAACTCTTTGTACCCCATTGCCAATTTCCAGGGCTTTCGCCTGCTTCAAGAAAGTGAAACATGTGCTTTACCATTCCCTACGTGGGGTATGAAAGCTAGATGGCCCCTCTCATGGACTCATTTACTGTTGGCTTGACTCCTGGATGCGAGTGTGGCGATAATACAACCTCAGCCACATAATAAATAGTCAAAGAACTCTCTCCTTTTGTCAGACTATTTTGCGAAGGGCTGCAAACCATGTTTTGCTATTCTGGCTCATGTTGGCTGCTCAGAAGAAGAGCTAACTAAGCTGTAGCCAGCCAGCTGAGAGGGAACTTGAGGCATCCTGGGTGGCAGTGTGCCCCACATGCCCCACACAGCTGAAAAAATACATGGGGATAATGGGATGGGGAACCAGTGGCCATGATTTTCACAAGGACAGCTGTGCATGGGAACCATGAATAACCCATGATCCTGAGGGGAAAATCAGTGTTGTGATTTCAATGCTTGCATTGTTGAGGTGATCTCTGAAAGGTAAGGGGATGGTTACTTGCTTTGTAGGTTTGCTTTAGAGGAAAGCTGAGATGAGCCTGGAAGTTTGTAGGAGCCTAATTTGGGTATTGGAGGGCCCCAAAGACCATCAACTCTATTAGTCTTTATGAAAAGCTAGGAATCCTATGTATGGTAGGACAGACAATTTTTCCCTCTGATACTGACAGAGTAGCAAATAAACTGTATCAGCACCATCCTAATTAATTTATTTAGCTTTTTATCTATATTTTTCAGATGTTGAGTAGAAACAAAGAAAACTATTATTGTTACACTTCAAATTCTATCATAGCACTGTGATAAATTTGGATTAAGAGCTGATACAGGAGTAGAAATCTAACAACCATCAGTCTTATTAATCCCATAAATTGTTGGAACAGAGGCTAAAGACTGTAAAAGATTTACAGTTAAACAAGACTTTTGCATTTCCAAAGTTGCTGTCTCTCTGATCTGCTATTTCTTTTTTTTTTATTATAAGACCCCCTTCAACTTGTTGAGCAGCAAGTACAAAAATATCGTAAAATTGGCACTAAAAATGCTGCAACCCTCCAAAGAATCAGGCTGGGTTTTTCAAAAGAGCCTAATGTAGATAAGCCACCACTTCCCATTCAAAGACAATCAGAATTGGGAACCTGACTTCCTTAGTCACAGCCTAAAACTTCTGTTGCATTTCAATAAGTCTTCATGAATGAAAAATAGAATTCTAGATGTAATCAAAACTTTCTGAACTTAGAAGTTTGCACTGGGTTTGTACCATACCAGCAATACTTGGCCGTTGGTAAATGACTGTTTACACTGTACTCTGAGAATGTAAAGCAGTATATAAATGCTACGCCTTGTTAGTATTGATTGTTCATAATATCTCTTGTGCATAGCCTGGATGAATAGGTTAATCTTATTAATTATTTATCACAAAGTAACTAGCTGGATATTTAATGTGTCTATTTAGATATTGCATCTAGTGCTTCTCTGCTATCTGATTAACATTTTCTTCATAGAGAGGAATGACACTTGCATGCAGTAAGACATCTTATTTAACATGAAGTCTAGTGGTGTAATCATTTAAATTAGAACAAACTAGGCTTAGGGACTCTAGGCCTGATTCTAGTCTTGCTCAAAACAATTGACTTAATGGAGTTACTCCTGATTCACACTCATTTAACTGAGATCAGAATTAGGCCCTATGTTTGCAGGAACCAGACACTGCATCACCTGTGAATTTTCTCCCTATGATTCGGAGAGAGCAATGCTATTAGAAATCCCTAGTCATTAAACCAGTATTGTAGAAGTTTGGTAGCCTAGAAAGGGAAAACATAATGAATCTTGGTCTAAGGCAAGAAGCCCTGGGACTTTGTTGGGAGAGCAGAAAGACAGCTCTTGGGCTCCCATCACATGACAACCAATGTTAAGTGATTTTTAAAATAAGTTTGTCCTGTGACAGAGTACAAGGCAGTGCCTCAGACACATATTGTTTGAGTTGTATGGTCCTCTCCCATATGAAGCCCCTTTTGACATTATACCAAGATTATAAGGGTTGTCATCCACCATTTAAAAAGTTAGTGCAACTAATAAACTGGAGTCTGGAATTAATGCCTTTTGGTTGGACTCACAGAATATGGAACTGTTGTGGCAATCATCACTATCGTGTGGTTTGGACCTCACCTAATTACATGAGATTTTTAAATATGTAGCAGTAATAACATTTTTTAAATGCCAAAAACACATGCACTCTTTCTTTTTTAATGCCGTTTCAGAATGTGTTTTATAGTTAAGATAAAAAGTTTTATACTTTGGAGGTCTGAGTCTAATCTCACTTAAACTGGCCTGATCAAGAGCATTTGAAACCAATGTAGTTGCAATGGTGTAAAACTAGGGCAAGTGATCTTGTCCCATTCCTCCTAGTCTCTCCACTTGTGCCTTGTTGTTTCTGGACCTCCAACACCTCCCATCCTTCCCCTTTTCTGTATTTTGCACTGGTGTAAGGCTTCATAGTTCTATACCTCTGTGTCCCCTCCTGCTGCTCTGATCCTCACCAGACCTCTGAACTCCTCCTGATGTTCCTGATGTCCTTTCATCCCTGATGCTCTCAACTTCCAGCTCCCCTCCTGCTCTCCCACATCTCTTCCTCCTCTTCCTGTTCACCTCTTCTCTGATCTCCCCTCCTACTGCTTTGGACCTCTCCTCACTTCTGTTGCTCTGGATGTCCTTACTATTCCTGCTATTCTGAGCCTCCAGTCTTGCTCCCATCCCGACACATTCCTACCTTCTCACAGCTCCTGCTGCTTGATCTTCTTCCCTTTGACTCCTGTTGCTATGCACCTCCTCCTGCCCTCTTCAGCTCTGAGTTCCTTGCTGGGCCTGTAGGTCTGAAACGCTGGCTCTTTGTCGTCTCTTGTACTCCCAATAAACTAGTTTGAAAGCTGCCCCATCCAAGTGGTAAAGAGCAAGGATAACTATTGCTTTAAATACAAAAACAGCACCACTCTGTTTTCAATTATTCATTTCAACTAATATGTTAGGGTTTTTTAAAATAAAGAACTAACAAATTTTCAAATTTCACTGGTTTCTTTAAAAGACACCCTGAGTTTGAAAGCTAATCATTCAAAAAAAAAAAATCAGTTTCAGGTACAACATTTTCTTCTGAATACCTCCGCCAATATTTGCAACCTTAAAACAGATGTTTCACACAGCAATAAGAAAGAGACAAAGGCAACTGGGGGGAAACCTCACCATTTGGGGGAAACAACTCTACACAAAGTGCTGCCAACTGAACAAAGTAAACAAACTGGAAACTAAATAGAGAAATGTTTTATCTCTAATCACAAGTAGCGCATACGCATTCACTCATCCTTCCTTTAGTTGGATTTGTATTTTATTCTTTTATAGATGGTTTGGTTACATAACATACATATGCTTTGGTTTTTTTTATATAACATGATTGTGTAAATTGGGAGCCTTAAGTGACTTGTGTTTTGTTATGGTAGGGTTCCGTCTTTGTTTTTTGTTTTAAAATATACACGCTGCTATGTGTTTATACTAGAGAAGACAAGGTCTAAGTGCACTTTGTACTTGGAGGGAAGGGGGTGGGTTTGTGATGGTCCCTAGTTCCTATGGGAGTTGGTTCCATAATTTCAGACTGGCCCCCAAGAAAGCGCTCTGTGCTGCCTAGGTGAATGATGTGTTGGTTATATGGCGTATGGGAGTGTGTGCATGCTTAACAGTGATCCTGGCTAGATCTCTTTAAGATGTTTGTGCTCCTGGAAAATAAATTAGAGTTTTGGGCCTGTGGTTTTGCTGCCTGTTAGCATTTTAAAGGAACAAAATTTGGCACAATGGCAAGTTCTTCAAATACAGATAAATATTTTGTTTGTTTTTAAAAAAGTCTTAATCTTCTAAATCTTCTCTGGGAAAGTGACCCATCTTAAAAAAAAAAAAAGCCTCCCCAAAATTTCCTTCAGTCTTTTCTGTTTGGATTGGCTGACTACAGGCCTGATTATGTGGAAGGTAAAGAGGAAGCCTAATGAGCATAGCACATATACTATCATCAGTCAGATGATCTTAAACTGGACAACATTGGATCTCATACGAGGAAAATAAATGCTATCCTTCTAGAAAACCTGTACAGAATTTGCAGGGATTAAACCAATGGGGTTCTGTAAACATGTAAAAAGATTCTCTAGAAACTACTCTAAAACCCTATGGGATTTAATAGGAATGAGATCCTTCCCTAGGTTTTTGGAATCATCCACAGAATTCAATAGCCAGGATATAATTTTCTGTTAATTTCTATAGAACTTTTCTACAGGGTGAGTATAGCCCAAGAATAAAGGCCAAATGTTCTCAAATTGCCACTTGCTTCAAAGTTCATTCGAGTTACTGCACCAACTCAGAGGGGGAAACCATAAATATCTTAATATTAAAAAAGTAACTTCCTTATAAAATGTCCATTTTACAATTGCCTGGTGCCTCACTTTGCACCTGAGGGGATATTAATCAGCCTCACCACACAGTACGTCTTGCCTTATTGCTTAATTATATAGCGAAAGGGAAGATGGGAAAGAAGTGTGAGTGGAAACTGTTAATTCTGTAGTACAGCATTTGATTCAAGTTTCAGTTTCCTCTTCTTCAGCACAAAGGGAAGCAGATGGAGGAGGATGTGGCAGCAGCAGCCTAGTCTAAGCGCCCAGTGTAACCCAAAGGCACCAGTCACCCCTAACATCCAAACAAAGGCTTCATGTTAAACCAAGTGTCTTATTTTGTTGGGTCACTTTGAGCCACTCTGGCGATGCAAATACAGCAGACATTGGCTGCTTCTCCCCCTTTAGGGACTCTCCCAATATATGGAGTTCCTAACGGATATGAAGCTGACATAGCTAGTTTCTGTGCTGCTCCCCATGAACCCCCTAATGTGGCTGTCATGTCAGGGCAAGTAGAAGGTGTGGCCCGAGCACATTGTTCTCCAGCTACCCCAGCAAGTGGAGGGCTCCTTAGAAGCTGTTACCAGCAGATGGAAATAAGAGCAGCTCAGAGCAGGTTTAGATGACGCAGTGGTTAAAACCCTTGCAGTGGCCTAGCACTTTCACTATCGCTCCTATTGGAGGAGCTGAGGTAGTGTTAGCAATGGTGGGAAATTTTAGGGGGAAAATGGTTAGTGTGAACACAGCCCGTTAGGTACCCTCTTTCTTTATTATTCTAATAATGCTACTTTTAGCACTTTCCCCAAGGATTTCAAAGTACTTTACAGGGGTGGATAATTGTTGTTATCCCCATTTTGCCTGAGAAAATAGAGGCCCGGTGATGTGAGTTGCCCATCAAATCTACATCAAATCCATGGCACAGCAGGGAATGGAACCAAGCTCTCCTCATTCCTGTTCCCAGTATTTCCAGGTGCTTCCTTTCTTCTGTTTACAGGAAATTTCCTAATACAGTGGGAAGCTTTGAAAAAATATATTATTTGTTTTCATTCTAGCTTTGGTTTCCCTCTTCAGAATGCTTTAAAAAACAGATTCTGACTACAGAGTCTTTTCATGGTTTAGGCTGCTGCTTTGAATATAGCCCAGGTTAGGATTGTATGAAAGTTGTTACCGTCAGATTGCTGTTTGGTGGTGTCTGTCTAAGATGTGGTATCAAAGCATCCCAGTCCAGTTCCCAGTGGACAAGTGTCTTTATCAGAGAGCCTCCCACCACAACGACACTAAATAACAATCTTGTTAGTTCTGTTTCAGCCTATGCTGAAATGCTATCTTGCACTCCTAGAAGTGGTACTTCTGTGTCAGTGCTGAGACTTCTTGACAGGCAAGTGTGGGAAAGCTTGCACCGCTACTGTCTGTGCTGAACCACTTCTGTGGATAAACAGGGGACCTCCATCTCTGGAGTTTTAATTCGAAGCCATCTCATGAATACTAACTAGACATGCAAACTATACATAATAAAACAAACCCAAAGACTCTCATACACATGTGATGAACAGGGGTAACACTTAACACTTGGGAGGGTCCATAACTTAGCTAAAATAACTACTCTTAGTCTATGGATAAGAGCTAATTTTAGATCAGTCTGGTATAGGGGAGAAGTTAATGCTCCATTAGTTATGTTAAAGGAGCTAAGGGTTCAATTCAAATAATGATTTTAAGCCACCATATAGTAATTGAGAATAACCTGCAGTAAAAGTTGCAGGAGGCCATACTATCTTCACTTTCATCCGCAACACTGCCGCTCACGTCAGGCTACAATTGTTCCTTATCATACAGTTATATTTGAACATGGCATCCATCAGACAAAGCCATGCAATATGCTTTACAGAGGCTTGTATGAATCCCCTCATTATTTTCCATACGCTGCACTGAAAAATTCCTTCACTGACTGCCAATTATGTTTTTACACTAGTTTTCAATTTTAAGTACATGTCCTTGTCTCAGAGTCTATCAGGGGTTGGAATGCTGGAAAAACTGTAAACAAATAAATTACAAATCCCATGAACTTGGGGTCTGTTTGCAACATTTACTGTTTGTGCAGAAACCAAGATAAAATTTAAACAAAAAAGAGGCTGCGGTGTATTTACTTTCTCCTCCCACCCCCCAAAAAAGTAGAAGCGGACTTCACTCCCTACCTTACAGGGAGGGCTCTGTGGATATGGTGAGCCACTCCATGGAGTCATGGGGGTGCATTTTTACTAGGAAAAAAGATGTGTTCTTAACTGAAGTTAACTAACATGAGGTAAAATCTTAGTGAACAAAAAGCAGTTTGTAGTTTTGACATGTTAGCAGGTCGAGTGAAAGACTATGGAGGAGCCTTTTGTTTACCTTGACCAGCTAATTCATGTCAAAACCACAAACTGCCTTGTCTTCATTAGGATTTTACCTCATGTTAGTTAACTCCAGTTAAGAACACAATTCTGTTTTTTGCTTCATGTAGACAAGGCCTTTGAGAAGTGCCAGAGATTCCATGAAGTCCACTTAGGGACTTTGCTATTGATTTGATGTGGAAGGCACTCTGGCTCAGATCCTCAAAGATATTTAGGTGCCTAAATACTTCTAAGGATCTGGTCTGCAGATGCTACAGTGATGGGCAGCAGTATAAAACCTGAGGGGGGCGGGGGAAGCTCTCTCAAAGTACAAAACCCATGAAGCACTATAAGTCACTCTTACATGAATATTCAAAAGACAAATATATGGCGCTGGAAAAGCTGAGCTCCTGAAGGGAATTCTGTCAAAAAGTGCATATCCTGTGGCTGCTGACTTCCCTCCCACACCATTTCCTGGAACACCTACTTGGAAATGAGTCTAAAATGAGAGTGGTTCTCAATATCTTTTGGAGGGGGCAAGGCCTCTTTCAGTGCTTGTAGGGTACCCCAGGCCTCCACAATTGCTTGCCTGTACCTGGGCAAACAGCTATGTGACTCCTGTGCTGATTGTCAGTTGGATGTGTCATAGTTATTGGGTCAAATTCAGTGTTGGTGTATGTCAGAGTTACTCCTCCAAAGTCAATAGATGCACCACTGGCACAAGTGCTGAATATAGAGTAACAATTCTTGGCACAAGTCCAGTTAACACACCCGTTAAGCATTTTCTTCCACTATGTGTCCTACCACTGAAACGCCTGTTTCCTGGGTCTGCCTTTGACATAGCATGAATTTCAGGGTACTGAGAAACTCCTCTGTTAAGACAGAAATGTGGGATGCCAGTTATTTATTTATGTAAAACATTGAGGTATTAAGTGAAAACACCATAGAAACTGAACTTGTATTGTTGGAAGTGCTTTTATTCAGGTCTTATGATGTACTGTGAATGCCACCTGCTTTTGTGTGGTCTAGTCCCATGTTTATTGTGATGATGCTTTTGTGTTCCCTATTTGACATATTTTACTGTAAATAAAGAGCAATACCATCTTTGCAACTATATCCACAGTGACATTTGACTCTCAGCTGAATGAGTGCATTGTGTGATGTGTTTTGGAAACATTATCTCTTTTTAGGAACTAATCCAGTCCTTTAAGTTTCCACTGTGTGACTGTATTTGTTTACAGATTCAAAAAGACCACTTATCTACCAAACTCCAAACCATTTATATAATCCAAAGAACAGGATAATGTTTTAAAACTCTTGCATTAGATCTGCATGGGTCTTTCCCTCAAACATGGGTGTTGATTTAGATTCTACATTATCTTTTAATTGGCACATAAGCTTATCAGACGTGTTAGATGGCTTTCAGTATAATGCAAGAATTTCCATATATTTCTCCTGGACAATATTCAGCATTTCTTACCTATGCTTTTATTTACAAAACATTATTTTAATATGAGGTGGTTATTGGTGCTGGATAGTCCACAATTAAGATTCGCCTCTCTGTGGTGGTTGATTCCCAGCTCTCTTACTGTACTTTAAAATGTTCCTCCATTTGACACTAGAACAGTTTAAAATCTTAATTCACGATGGGGTTTTCACAGTAATCTAGCGCAGATAGGTGCCTAACTCACTTAGACATCTGAAAATTCTAGCCTTAATAGTTTTTTCTTTTTCGCTTTTATATAATTCTACAATTTTTAAAATCTCAGTTTGAACTTAACTTTTATATTTAAAAATTGTTTTATTTTTGTTTTCAAAATCTCTATTGTCACCATATCTACATATAGGCAGAGCTGGTTGCATCACCTATTCTAAGGTTGTCCAACACTTCTGATTACAAAACCAAATTTTCAGTTGCTCCACTGATCAAATTCTGCCCTTGGAAACACATGTGCAAGTCATGCTGAATTAAATGAGTCGTGCTTGTTTGTCCAAGGGTAGAATTTGGCTTCTCTTTAGAACAGCTGGATAGTGTGTCTATAAGTGACACATGCAATCACCTAGCCAAATATTTCTCATAACTGTTCTATCATGGCCTGTGTCCACCATTGCCCTGGAAATATGGGGTGAGGGTAAAGCTGGAGGCTGTTTTATTACCAGTAAATGCAACAATAAGCAATGTCTAATCTTCTAACAAGGAAGATACATGGTATAGTTGTTTAGAATTATATTTTGCAAAAAAAAAAAAAGTGAGCATATGTGTAAATTAAAGGCAGTCCACAAATTCTTATGAAGATGTGATCAATGGTGTTGCAAAATTTGGATTCCTCTGACTGTATACAAGGGTCAGTCACTTATGATGGAAGTCACACCTCTGTCATGTCTAGCACATGGCTTTTCATAGAATCACAGAATATCAGGGTTGGAAGGGACCTCAGGAGGTCATCTAGTCCAACACCCTGCTCAAAGCAGGACCAACCACAACTAAATCATCCCAGCCAGGGCTTTGTCAAGCCTGATTTCCCTAGGTAACCCATTCCAGTGCTTCACCACCCTCTTAGTGAAAAAGATTTTCCTAATATCCAATCTAAACCTCCCCCACTACAGCTTGAGACCATTACTCCTTGTTCTGTCATCTGGTACCACTGAGAACAGTCTAGATCCATCTTCTTTGGAACCCCCTTTCAGGTAGTTGAAAGCAGCTATCAAATCCCCCCTCATTCTTCTCTTCTGGAGACTATAATCCCAGTTCCCTCAACCTCTCCTGATAAGTCATGTGCCCCAGCCATCATTTTTGTTGCCCTCTGCTGGACTCTGTCCAATTTTTCCACATCCTTCTTGTAGTGTGGGGCCCAAAACTGGACACACACTCCAGATGAGGCCTCACCAATGCTGAATAGAGGGGAATGATCACATTCCTCAATCTGCTGGCAATCCTCCTACTTATACAGCCCAAAATGCCGTTAGCCTTCTTGGCAACAAGGGCACACTGTTGACTCATATCCAGCTTCTCGTCGACTGTAACCGTAGGTCCTTTTCTGCAGAACTGCTGCATAGCCACTCGGTCCCTAGTCTGTAGCAGTGCATGGGATTCTTCCTTCCTAACTGCAGGACTCTACACTTGTCCTTGTTGAATGAGTCCTCATCAGATTTCTTTTGGCCCAGTCTTCTAATTTGTCTAGATATTTTGTCTAGGTATTTCACATAATTCAGGGATCCAGTAGTAACTGGGCTAGGCTACACAAGAAGAAGACTAAATGCATATGTAAATGGAACTTTAAACATAGAATATGCCATCCAAATTCCAGGAGGCACCATAAGCTCTGGAAAGTCTGTAAAAGCTGCAAGAAGTCTCTTGATTATCCCCCTTCCCCCTGGGGAAGAGATTTCCTGTACTGTACAATGCTCTTCACTTTGCATTTTTATTAAAACTCCCATGAATAAAGATGCAAGACATCTATGAGGAGACAAAATAGGTAATAGGTTCAAAACAAAAACATTTTATTAAACCATTAGTGCATGCACCTGCTATAGTGCTACAATCCATTCATCTTAAATATTACAGTAAAGTCTGTCCTGTAATCAGAAAGGAACTGTGTAGGTAGACCCTGGCATCTGTGTAGGGCTGCTCAGGCTTCAAAGGGCTCCTGTACAAAAGTGTGTCTCCTTGAGTTTGACTACAGGACTGGGGCCTTAGATAAATGAATATATGTATATCTCAAGCACATCTGAAAATCTATGCACTTTTGGCCCCAATCCAGCAAAGTATTTAAGCACATGTTTAAATGCTTTGCTGAACAGAGATGTGCTGATGAATCAAGAGCGTAGGAGAATTCCATATATATATTTGGGGCTAAAGATATTGCGGATGGGGAGGAGGATTTTAAAAATGAATACAGTTTTTTTTTTCTCTTCAAGTTTGTTGTTTTGATTTCTTCCTCACTAGATATGAACTGGATACTTTTTAATAGACATTGGCACAGAATAGTAGTAGTTTTGGACTGCTCCATCTTAGACACCAATCATATAGTTGGTATGAAACTACTCTAATTAAAGGGTTTTGAGATGTAGTCTGACTAGTCATCACACTTCAGGATTTCATCCTAGAGTCTTGTCAACAATTGTCTTGCACCACATATGGCTACTGAGTGCCTGATTCTGATTTCACACCAGTTTTTATATTGCTATATCTCCATTGACTTAAATGAAGTTACTCTTGATTCAGACTGGGATCAGAATCAGGACCTCGGGCTCTTTCAAATCCTTCCATCTTCATTCCAGGTTACCCTGCTGTGCCCTATTATTTAATACTGATCATGCCGATGTAGAGGAACTATATCTTGATTATTGCAATGTTATCGGAAATATGTTTTTACTATATTTTTAATGTTATGATAGTAATCTGGAGTAATACTGTGGAGGCATTGTAAAGCCTTTATTCTACTTTGAATGGAACCCACAGCCTTTGTCACCACTAAATGTCCATTAAAATTGTACCTAATGATGTATTAAAAAACCTTTATAGGTAAGTATGGGATTCAGTTAAGTGAAACTAATTTACAATTTTAGATCTCATTTGTGAGTTTATGTAAAACACAAAAAGATGCTTTCCAACTGAAAATTGTTACCAGACATATTATTTAAATATCCTTTAGTTAAATTCACTACAGTGCTGTGTTATTTTAATGTTTGAGTCAGCTAGGTTAGCTCTATTGAAATCAATGGAGTGATGCTGACTTACATTGGCTGAGGATCAGACCCACAGTACCTGTTTTTAGGTATTTCTAATGTGCCCATCATCATAATATGGTTCCACTCCACCCAGATATTTGCTCTTTTGAAGTCTAGACCTTTCCTTTGATTTGCTTTAATGTTTTAAGTCTATAATGTGATTGAAAACAGTTCCTCTTAAGGAGGTCAGTATATAATGAATTACAGTTAAAGGTGTGTCTTGCTCCTAAAAGCTGTACAATTATGTTACGAAAAGAACCCCGCTTATAGTGACAGAACCTCATCAATAATTGTTTCTCTACCAATTCCAGTAATAAATCTAGCTCAGCATCAAGTGCTCTATACGGTAAGATTACCATATTTAGGATTTTTCTAGAATACTTTCTATCAGAGAAAGGTTCAGGAAACTCTAGTTACTGCTAAATTTAACATATTGGGAAAAAAAGAAGACAAAATAAATTTCCCAACTCCAGTTTCCAGGGTGTGTAAAAGTTCACATACAATCCCTTTACCATGAGCAGGTGAACTCTCAATGATGGCCAATCCTTTTCAATTACTTTGACTATTCTTGGGAGGTTTTTTTGTCATTTCCCACCCTGGATATAGATAAAAGGAAACTAAAAATATACATGCATCTGACTCAGGGGCATATTACAAGATCTCACCATTAAATAAGGAACCCAGAATCCACCTTTTAAGATTTAGAGTAGACCAAGAATTCAGGAAGTTTTCTCACTTCTGTAATTGACAGACATTGTTAATGTCTGATCTTCCCCATATATGATTGAAGAAATATTTACCTGTTTCCACCGCAAGAAGATCGTGTAAGTTATCTCAGTGGGATACAGGTGTTTTATGGTTTCAGGTTGCCCTGGGTAACTAGTAACCAGGGGAATGAATTTTCCTTTTCTGGGCTTTAAGACTGAACTTATTGATCATGA